>NW_026852808.1:0-196459 GCF_026571515.1 Ruditapes philippinarum
TTACGGCTATTTTCTTTTCCGAATCGAGCAACATTTGTCTTGGAAATGATGCCGAAAATGACGTCATAGTCACGTGATATTGCCACACTGGCATTACAATCTTGCTTTGACAGCGAATTTAAAAAAAATAAAGGACATACCAATGATATGATAAAACATTGTAACAACAATACAAAGGTAAGTTAAATCCGTATTTTTGGTATACATGTGTAACAGGAACCCATGAACGAACTGCCCACCATCAAATTACAATTTGAAAATGTGATTATAAAGGATTAGAAACTAAAATAAATACAAATAGAGAAAAATAGAATCCCTAAAGAAAGCCTAACACGGCAAAATTGTAAAATGTTGCAGGCTCGGTTTGATTGAGCCTGTTCATGGACGGTACTGGAAAATGCAAGTTACCGTCCAAGCCCCCTAGCACCGGCTTAAGCAGAATTCAACATTTAAACACGAAAAATGGTGAAATTTTGAATTAAGAAACATCCGCAGATGTCATCATGGAACCTTCAATGTGAAACAGTAGTGTCATTCCATGAAAAGCGCCGTATGGTCCCCAAGTAAAAGAATGCGTATGCCCTAAACGAGAAAACAATGGGCGGAACTAAATAAAAAGGAATTTTGAAAAGGGATCTTAGGTTATGAAGCCTCCATATCACAGACAAGATGTTAAAAGACAAATTTATAAAGCAGGCAACATATCCTAAGGGTAATTATACAGTATTCAAGTAGGAATACTGGAACCACCCATGAAAAAGGCCAAATACAAGAAACTAAAAATACCATCTAAAATGTATACACAACAATAATGTCGTGCTGAACGGTCGTCAAGGATCGAAAATACAACATCATTGATTAAATGTACGTGGAGACTTTTTACAGCCGCCACATGGCACAAATAACACGGATGTGACAATGAAATAGAGAAAAGCAGAATCCCTTAAGAAAGCCCAACACAGCAAAATTGTAAAATGTTGTAGGCTCTTTTTGATTGAGCCTGTTCATGGACGGTACTGGAAAGTGCAACAGATTATCTTTTCTCAATTCTCCCAACAACAACTAATGATAGGTACAACCTAAGAAATATTGACAATATTCCGGAAATATATGCAAGAACTACACTTTATTTTAACTCCTTTTTCCGACTGCAATAAGGGAATGGAATAATCTTCCACACGATGTCCGTAACCTTCAAACTATCACATCATTCAACAAAATTTTAAGAAAAACAGACGGCACACGCCCAACTATTACTTTTCTGGTGAAAGAAGTCTTCATATTCTTGATACAAGACTTCGAACAAAGTGTAGTTCTCTAAACTACCATTAATTTTGTTTTTGAAAAACATAACTGCATCGCCTTTATCTCTTTGCGGCCAAATAGAAAATAACTTTCATTTCTTCTACGAATGTACACAATTTGACACAGCTCGACAAAAGTTACTTCGAAATTTGAATAATTTTGACATTGATTTAAATGTTCTACTTTTAGGCAACGCTGACCTTTCTGATTAAACTAATGACATAATCTTTTCACACGAAAACACTTACATCCAAGAGACAAAAAGATTCATTTAACACACAAACACTTAATCATTATATTCCTATACTTTATACCTCATTATTTATCTTTCTCCTTCTTCACTACCTTTTCACCTTTCTGTGTTCTTTTCAAATACTATTCTACTTTGTATGATAATATTAATTTAAATGTTAATTCGATCCATTAATATATTCATTCTAAATATATATTCATTCTAAATATATTCAATGGAACATATACTATGTTTCTTAAAGCATTTAAATACATATCAAATTCTGTGTTTTCTTTTTTTCTAATATAAACTCGTGATTTTTTTTTATATCATTTTCGTTTCAGATTATAAAATATGTAATTATTTAAGCGCCTATTACATGTCAATTAGTCACTTAGGAGAAGAATTTCATAACATTCTAATCCTATTTTTTATGAAATTTTGAATTGCTCTCTGTATATTGTAAATTGTAACATGTATATATATTCTGAGAAATAAAATATGTTTAAACTAAGTAACCGTCCACGCCCCCTAGCACCGGCTTAACCAGAACACAAAAATGGTGAAATTTTTAATTTAGAAACATCCGCAGATGTGTTCATACGGCGGTCATCATGGAACCTTCAATGTGACACAGTAGTGTCATTCCATGAAAAGCGCCGTATGGTCCCCAAGTGTGTGCCCTAAACGAGAAAACAATGGACGGAACTAAATAAAAAGGAATTTTGAAAAGGGATCTTAGGTTATGAAGCCTGCATTTCAAAGACAAGACGTCCAAAGACAAATATATATCCTTAGGGTTATCATACAGTATTCAAGTAGGAATACTGGAACCACCCATGAAAAAGGCCAATAACAAGAAAATAAAAATACCATCTAAAATGTATACATAACAATAATTTCGTACTGAACGAACGTCAAAGACAGAAAATATAACATCATTGATTAAATGTACGTGGAGACTTATTACAGCCGCCACACGGCACAAATAACACGGATGTGACAATGAAATAGAAAAAAGCAGAATCCCTTAAGAAAGCCCAACACAGCAAAATTGTAAAATGTTGCAGGCTCGGTTTGATTTGTCTATCCATACGTTTGAACAATAATCATTACAGTAGTTATTTGCATCATCAAACAAATAATCAAACATCAACAAGGTAATTTAACATATATCAGCCATTGTACACTAAGTTATAAATAAAGCACACAAATAGAATGAGGTATGAGGATGAATTAGAATCTCAACATGTGATCTACTTTTCAACAAAATATTGAATGAACTAATCTTTTGAGTTGAAAAAGACAAACATGTCTACTGTCAAATTATTGCTTGAAGTCAACCATAAAGTATAAGAGTTATAAAGGTCAATTTCATTTAACGTTATAATTAAGTACTTTTTAATTCAAAAGAAACAAAATTATATGGCATTTAAAGAAAACACAAGAGAAATTTAGATCTTGACAGAATATAAGTTTTATAAACTTGATATCACATGTATATATTCATATAAACACACTTGTTTATCAGATACAATTATAATAATTTGATTCATAAACAAAGACAGTCAAAATAGTTTTATCTATCCATATGCTAGCTGAATAATTATTACAGTAGTAATATTCATCAGCAAGCCGAGCCAATGGCCTAAAAAAATGTGCGCTTTAGGGCTTTTTTATATAGATGATCGTCGCCCGTCGCGTACAACCCACTTACGATTCAAAACAATGCGGAAAGTTTTCCTTCTTTGTGTATGTGCCAGCGACCAGAATCTCGTCGCTAACTTTGACGGCTTCCACTATTTATTTAAACTCAACATTTCTTGAAAAAAATTACATACCTGCAAAGCTTATTCAAAATAGAATTAATTTAAGAGAAAATTGATCAGAAAGTTATATGTTTTTAATGCACAACGCTCACGTCAACGTTCTTTGTTTTACACCGCTAAATTATAATAGTTTTTCGATAAATCTCACTAGCTTGCAGTATGTGTTGTTAACTCGCCAAATGGAAACGGGTTTTTGGTTGTTTTGTCTGCAAATGTTTTATTTAGTCCTTTATATAGTGAATAAATTAGTGAAGATCTGGAGCTAGGGTATCCAGGCAATAACTCAAACGTTTATTATAGATTAATACACACGTCCTGGGCGTTGATACTGTCATTTTGCAATGGCTTTCTATATGTATATTATATTAAAACTGACGAGAAGGTATACATATTTCTTAGAAAGTTTGTTAGTTATTTGTTAAATCTGCGTCACTGCATAAAAAGTACCAACATAACGAATGGGGCTACTCAATTCTGTATTACCAGAAAACAAGACAAAAAGAACAACAACAGCAACAACAAAACAACCCTAAAAATAAAAGATCTCCGGCAAAGATACACGTTTTCCTTTTAATTATTATTATTATTATTATTATTGATACGAAGATTCCAAACCACTGTGGAAACTTGATAAATAACTTTATATAAAGTGTATCAACCTCCAATGTTTCATTTATCAAGGAGTTTGTTGTTGAATATCTATTTCTTTTCTAACTCAATCTACAAATCATTATAGGAAAATGAAGATAATAATAAACATTTTAAAATTAGAAGGTCGTTTCCTTATATCAAGAATACGTGATTTAGAAATAGTCATTTTTTTTCCAGTAAACCGATCGGTAATTTCATCCACTCTTTCACGCGATAACGTAGGAATATCCCCTAAATCATTTACGTCTGATCATTTCCCGCATATATGTAAGAAAAACCAAAGTATAAGTTCTATGAATTGTGTTATAAATAGCGGAGTTTTTTTCCATTTTTGTTGTAAACGAAGATTATAAGGAGAAATTTTACATTTTCTTTGCTTTTTAGCTCACCAGAGCCGAAAGCTCAGGGTGAGCTATTAGTATCAAAGGGGGATACCCCGGCGTCCGTCGTCCGTCGTCATGCGTCAACAATCGTCTTCTTCTCTGAAACCGCTGGACAGATTTACTTCAAATTTGGTCTGTAGCATCCTTGTGACAGTCACACTTAAATTTGCTCATGCCATTTCGATTGGCCCCTTTTAGGGGTCAACATAGCTAAAAATAGAAAAACCTTTAAACATCTTCTTCTACAGAACAAATTGATGGATGATGACCAAACTTAGTCTGTAGCATTCTTGGGTAGTCTTTTATCAAGTTTGCTCAAATTAATTTGATTGGCCCCTTTTAGGGGTCTCTAGGGCTAAAAATAGAAAAAAAACCTTTAGACATTTTCTTCTACAGAACTAATGGATGGATGATCACCAAACTTTGTCTGTATCATTCTTGGGTAGTCTTTTATCAAGTTTGCTCATATCAATTTGATTGGCCCCTTTTAGGGGCTGCTAAAGCTAAAAATAGAAATAACTTTAAACATCTATATCTAGAGAACTAATTGATGGATGGTCACCAAACTTTGTCTGTAGCATTCTTGGGTAGTCTTTTTTTAAAATTTGCTCATATGTATTTGATTGGCTCCTTTTAGGGGCTCTAGACCTAAAAATAGAAAATCATTAAGACATCTTCTTCTACAGAACCAATTGATGGATGATCACCAAACTTTGTGTGTAGCATTCTTAGGTAGTCTTTTATCAAATTTGCTCATATTAATTTGATATGCCCCTTTTAGGGGCCAAGGGAGCTAAAAATAATATAAATCTTTAGACAGCTTTTTCTACAGAACTTATTTATGGATGATCACCAAACTTTGTTATTAGCATTCTTATAGTATCTCTTATAAAACTTGCTCATATTTATTTGATTGGCCCCTTTTAGGGACTGCTAAAGCTAAGATACCCCAGACCATGACATTTCTTCAAATTATAGTTTAATGAAAAGGAAACAACTCATGCTGGAATTTCTATCATACATGTGAATGACCTGCTGTTTTCTGATGAAATTATTTGAGGTCATGACCTCTTATGAAATAACTTATACAAGATATATAAGAACTTAGTATCAAGCTTTATTTGGTTTCATTCATATTCACTTAATTACATCACTTCATGCAGTGTTTTCTCTAGAGAGCGTTTTCTGCGTTTGCATTTGATGCGGTAGATGTGTGTTTTCCGTGACGTATATTTTTGCGAGTGTCGTAGTATATATATTTTTTTCTATAAATAGCATGAATTTCATCAGCTGATCGGTCACATGATTTATCTAAGACGCTTTAGTGATTATTACATGTTAAAAGCGCTCAGGCGCTTCAGATTGTGACGTCATTATCCGGGTAAATTCACAAATGTCTGCTTCGAAAAAAAAGCAGCCAAGATTGACTTCATTCTTCAATAAAGACAATGTTAACGTTGATGGAGCGACAGAATCTACCGTAAACAACTCTGCGCCTATACCAAATGAGGTTTCCCAACCAAATCAATCGGCGAATGCTGAAACAACTGAGAAATCCAAGCAAAATGATAATGCTCCGAAGCGATTTTTTCGTAAGGAATTTTTGGTTATTAAAATGACTTGCACAGTTTGTTTTACTGAAAACAAAGACAAATCATTCACATCGGGATGCACAAACTTTAGAGTTTTTTAGTACCGTATGGTACTGGTTACGGGAGTTGACGGAAAATCGGAACTATAAAAAAACTATAAACTATAGTCTAGTGTGTTACGTTTGACAGACGCTACCAAAGCTCCATAATTTTACCGATTGGGCACATATTTGCCCTCGAATAAAAAGTTTGTTGTCTCATACTGTAAACACCTTACATATTTTGCATTTGACATTTTGTGTATTCATTTACAAAAGTTAAAAAGAAAAAATGTTCCATCAAAATTAACCCTGCTGTAGTGGTCATTTATTAGGTCTAGTATTTCATGATATTTATGGACTGTCCGTAAATTTATGGATAGTCTGGGACATCATCTTATATCCCAGGGATAGTCTAGAAATTTAAAGATTTTTCAATCCATAAATTTACAATTCTATATTCAATGTGAAATTTGCTGTTTTTAATTTTACACTAAAATCCGCAGCTTCTGACTAGAGTCAGTGTACCCGGTTTTGTACACTTTTTTTTAGGAAAAATAAGAAAATTATCTTATAGTTAAAAATTCTTCTTATAATTGATATTATTTTGAAAATTACATCCTTTGCCCATAAAAACTGATGACCAAAACGTTTCTATCTTAAGTAGGTCATACTTCTAGGCGCACTTGATTTTAAGCAACAGGAATGGGCCAAATATAATGGAAACATACTTTTTTACAACATGTAGGTAGCAAGCATAGACAAAAAAATTATGATTGAAAGTT
This sequence comes from Ruditapes philippinarum, assembly GCF_026571515.1. NCBI lineage: Eukaryota > Metazoa > Mollusca > Bivalvia > Venerida > Veneridae > Ruditapes > Ruditapes philippinarum. The sequence continues at coordinate 6,816 of NW_026852808.1, forward strand.
TTTTCATCTATTTAGTTATGATTTGTTCGATTAAGAGTTTTATTTTTAACAAAAGAATCAAGGTGAATTGACTTGACGTTTGGTAGTTGGGAGAAGTTAATTCATGTGCATATTTCATAACTAACAGCAAATTTGCCATAACAAAAACATATGTTTCTTTTTATAATAATCTTAACATTAAAAAAGAAATTAGCATGGTTTGATTGCTGAATAAGATGTTTTAATGTGTGACCTACACAGCCACGTACATGTATTTACATTTTTCGTCTGCACTCTCCAGGGAGAGGCTGGGGGGGGGGGCAAGATCCCAAATTATGTCATATCCTGTTGAAAACATGCCAGTTCAGTGAAACACAAATGAAAACTGAATAAATTCATTTGAATTTTCAAGAAAAAAATGAAAAATGGGAAAGTGTGCGGGACAGGGTCCTGTGCGGAACCGGGTACACTGACTAGTTTTTTTTTATTGATTGTTTATATTTACAAAGGTAATGTGGTGTGTTTCATCTTTGTATGATGATTTTGAAATATTTAATAAAAGTGAAAATTGAAGGTCATCATATTGTTTTGAATCTCATCATACTGATACATTTAATCATATTATTATGATATAGTATGTAACCTTATTAATTTTAACCTGTGGTTTTGAATTTTAATGCAGCTTCTACTATTTTCTTACTTAATGTCTGTAAATTTACAGATACAAAAATTGTAAAATTATGGCTCGTCCAAAAATTGTAAAATTATGGCTGACCGTAAATATCATGAAATCCTAGACCTGTTTATTCTGCATTTTTTTATTCTACATAGTCTCATGGGAACACACTTGCAATATAGATATTTCTAACAAAGCCTCCAAAATATTAGGGCAAAATATTTCAATAATTAGAAGGGCAAGTAAAAGTTGAGGTCGACTGGTCTTTCAGCAAGTTTTTTGAAAAATAACACTGAAAAACAGTTGTTTCTGGTGAGCGACTCAGGGCCATCATGGTCCTCTTGTTTATTTATCATTTTTCAATTTCATTTATTTAAATAGATTAGACGAGAAGAAAGATATTATAAACATCAATCACTTCACAGGCAAATATCACTTTAAAATTATAAAGATTTTCGTAAATTCTGTTGATAATTTAAAGCACGACTGAAGCCATGCCCTAAACAATTTACGCGTCGAATAACTACAACCATCTTTCTTTTTCCCCCGATACGACAGGATCCTCGACTGTGTTTACAAGTCATGTTGTATACATGTGTTTTTAATATTTACAAAAAAATCCCTAGTAAATTATTCTTTAAATTTCTCTTTCATTTAATGTATCCAAGATTTGAATTTCATTACTTTTATCACAGATGGACTATCAACTTTCGATACGTTGCGATAGAATTGACTTAATTTAAAAACTATTTAAATACAAAGCAAGGGGTCATTCATTTCTGTAAGTCTTTCTCCACGTGAAATAATTATTTCCCTGCTCTGGACAAAATTTGACCGCTGTGGACAAAAGGATCTGCATGACTTCCTTTCATTAAACTATTGGCTACTTCAATTCTAGTTGTACCGGAAGGAATGGGGGGAGCGCACTTTCATTGGCGCTTGTTTTTAATTTGTTTTTTCTATTCAATATGATTACAAAATCTCTTGAATTAGATCACAACCGGCTAAACGAATACTTGGTACTTTGGACCATGCTTTAATTTTCTTTTACAAATACTTAAATGTTTCTATCGGGATAAAAAAGAGAGCGCGTAGTGAACTTATTTTGTAAACAAGTCGTTCTATTAAAGTAAGGCACCTTCATAGAATCTGCCTGTTATTTGTTTATTTTAAAATATTTTTATGTTGATAATACTGATCATTTATGTGGAATGAAAATGTAAGGACTGTTATAATTTTTTTGATGTCAATTAATTCTTGTGCTGAAATTTTGTCGGAGGGATTTTCCGGGTTTTCGCTGTTAAAACTATGTGATTTTTTTCGGCGCCAAGGGTACGAGAATATAATTTTGAAGTACGTATTAATTCATCACCAGTGGTTTCTAAATTTAAATGAATTCAAAATATTTACAAACACCTTTAAAAAAGTTTACGATATATAGCGCTTTTGTATGTGTTTAACGCGTGCAGCCTCCTCGGGTGTACTAATATGTTTAAATGAAATTAGAAATCACGTTCGCTGTTTACATTTCAACGGCAGGTACCATTTTACAGTTTTTTAGGTAATTTAAGTTATTCTTTGTCATTTTATGAATCTTTTAAGGACAATGTATGGTTTACAACAGCAAATGTACATGCCAGTTTGAAAATTTTCATGTTGCAGTGAAACAAATTGAAATTTTGATCAGCTCGATTTCCCGTAACTGGTTGAGACGTAAAGACAAACATCTGTGAAATATCAGATTGTAAAATCGGTCTGTCTTGCAGTCGAAATATTGAGACCCTAAGAAGCTTCGCTTCATTACTACCTCCTTATTAGCATAATTTCCAAAACAGGCCTTTACCAGCTTGCAAGATTGAGTCTATGAGAAACAATGTGTCTCAAGCAAAATCTTAAGGTGCATATTTCAATTAATACATCTGTCATGTAAACATAAAGCTCCAACAAAAAGCCTGAAAGCAACTAAACACCTGTAGAACTAATATATATAATAGCACAACTCCACTAAAAGGCTTGCATCTAACCTCATTAGCAGCTAATAACATTCAATACTGGCCATTGCCAGCTTGCAAGGTCAAGTCATCAAAATCCAAAAGAAACATAAGAGCTTGACTAAACATTTCAATTTTCATACAAGATAAAGATTTTAATTTACCTGCAATTTAGTGCTTCAAAGACTAAAGCGTCTAGCCAATATGCAAAGCTTATCCAACATTTATTACTTTAAGTGTGCAAAAGTATTTATGAAAAATTCTGACGTCTGAAAATTCTAATGAAAGAAACATTTCTAATTTGCATTATAATACCAATTTATTGTTTACATTTTAACCCTGTTGCCAATTTGTATCAAAATAATTAGGGGAAGGAATAATTACAGATAAAATAATGTTACCAGAAGATTAAAGACGAACTTTGCAAATCATTATATTAAGCTGAAATAATCTCATCTCCTGAACAAGGGCCATTACCATCATTGGAACCAACATGTAATATGAATAAAGTAGATGTAAGATCAAATTGACGTTGAAAAATTCTAATTGATTAATCCCTGGAAAAGTTGTTGTTTGAGTATTCCAAGTTCCTAAAAAGAATTTGGCTAAGTAGTCTGAGACTATTTTTACACTTGCGAAGTGGTGGAAGAGTTATATGCTCTGAAAACACACAAAAAGAACAGTTTACAAAACAGTACATCAAACACAAAAACATGAGAAATATCTTATTAATAAATGATTTTACATTCATCTTCAATGAAAAGTGAAATGTAATGTTTATAAACGTCAGAATGCTAATCTCCATGAATCTGAATTTTATCTGAATTGAAAAGCAAGGATACCAAAACCACGACTGAATGAATCAGAAGAATAAAATGATGAATCAAAACCAAGATAGGACAAATTATTTTGAAATAACTAACTTAGTTACTCCATAGAATAAGAGAATAAAAAATATGATTGTGTACTAGGAATGATTATTACCATGTTATCATAGGCAGTAACTGGACATAAACAATAGCCTAGTAACTATAATAAAAGAGTCTGTAAAAGTGGTTCTCCAAACTGAACAGATTGAGTCTAAATCATAGTAACTGTTAAATTACCCTGAAAACAGACAACATCAGACCTAATCAAACATTTATGATTGATTAAGTAATAGAAAGAGCACCGAAACACGAGGCTATCTGATTTGTACGAGGGGGCGTAGCCCCCGAGTATAAATCAGATTGCCGAGTGTTTTGGTGATCTTTCTCTTTTGTATCATAGTCAAACATAAAAACACGTTCCCTGCTGTCACATTTTGAAACCCCGGGAAAAAGTAACCAATGAATGAGCATCTGAATATGATATTTCTGTCGCTTTCCCTTTCTCTTCCGTCACAATATGAAAACCCCAGCAAAAATGAACCAATCAATGGGCACGCTCTGGAGTGCGGGTAACTAATACCTGCACTCCAGTTAACGCACTGTACATGTATATGTATACGATTTAACTCTGACACATTTTCAACAGAAAAGTCCCCAAACTATGATACAAATAGTAGTAGGAACCAAATTTGATTTGCTTGCTAATAGAAAAAAAATGAAATAAAAATACCAACAAAATTACTTTTCTATGTTTTTAAATTTTATTGCCAAATACATATTGGAAAGATTAAAAGAAGTTAAGGTTTAGTTTGTTTATCACCATGATATTACAGCTGGGAAATTCCTAGAGGAGTAATATATATCATAAAAGTATTCATTTAATTCAAATTATAGCGGAGTAACTGATGAATAGTTCTAACATAACTGAAGAAGTTTGAAATGATAGACATAGCTAAAATAAACGACTGAGAAATTGAGAATATAATTGAATTGTCTCAGTTGATGCGAATACATAGCATACATTGAAATACATACAAAATAACAATTTTAAAGTCCTCGATTGCAGATCTGCAATATAAACGAGAAGACATAAATTTAATTTCCAATCATTGGCAAAAACAAAAACAACTCACAATGATCTATTTTGATCAGAAATAAATCATCCTGAAATTTTGATACCAACGAGACAGATTATTCAATTTTTCATATAAGGTAAATAAATAGCTCTTATTTCACATTGAGCTTTGGTCGTTCAATCAAATTACTTAAAAGACCACCGTAACCTATAAGACAAGCATCCGTTGAAATAATTGTCATTTTAGTTAAAATATAAACAACAATTGATACGAGAAAAGAAACAGATGGGCTTGAGACAACTTTATAATCTGGATAGAGTATTTGTGGGAAGTTTTCAATATATTATTTACAAGAGGTACACTATGTTTGGTGAAAATTTACAGAAGTAAAAGTTTATGTGAATAGATAGGTGAAAACTTGTATATATAAACACAACGTGAAACAAATAAACTCAGGTGTTGTACACAACGACTTTGGTAACTATTCATATATTTTGATTGATTAGGTCTGTATTGTCATCTCTATATATTCACAGCTGGAATCATTATCCGTTTTGATTCTTTTCATCTCCATGTATCTCCCTCTTGGCGTAAGTTGCTCATCAATTCGTTCATACGTATTATCTGCATCATTGTCATTATGCCCAAAAATGATCTGACATTCACTGATAACATCTAGAAAATTACGTTTTAAGAACAATTTAAAAACAAACAACGCAAAATAAACATTTATATCGAGATAGAGTTACTGCATTGTTGCTTTGAAAATCACGTCCCTAAAGACAGACAATTAAAGAATGTCAAAACTAACAAAAAATTCCCATGCCTTAGCAAGTATCTAAATTCACTGTAAATACTTTAACAATTGTTTTAAAAGTTTAAAGCCTGTAACGTTAGACAAAAGCAATAATAGATCTAAATCAAATCTTGGCATGGAGCAAAAATAAAATAAATACAACTAAATAAATGTAACTTTCGACATATATAACAAATACGTATATGTCACGTTCAGTACAAATTCTTAGCATGAAATATCTGTTATTGTAAGTTGTGTACATACTGCGTAATATAAATGCTAGTGGTCTATAGTCTGTCCCATTAAAAATGGATATGAACTTTTGCCTGGTATGAATTAACAAAACGACGTTGAATAAAAAATAAAACTTTTTTGTAAACTAAAAAAAAGTCACCCTCGAGATTTTTCAGGATTTTACTCTAAAGTGTCTACTTTTCTTGTGAAAGCAAATTTTGATTTCTCTATGATAAATCTCTGTTGTTTATTTTCCGTAGCCATTGCCGAAGTACTTACTCTTCATTTGAAGATGAACGGGAGAAAGCACGTGTCATGTTTCTAAAATATACATGAGGTTCTCGGGGTTGTTTCATGATTATTTTACAAAGCTGGATCTACAAGATGTAACAGTTTAGTTGCAATATATGGTGGAAAACTTTAAAAAATGATAAATAACAAGAACACCGAGTCACATGGAGTAGATCTAGAAATTGCACTTACTTTTAAGCTGAATAGAATCCCTATGAACTTTATAAACGTCACGACAAATTCACATTCTGAAGATTCCTTCATTGCCAGTTTCTATCCAGTTCCGAAGATCCCACTTTTTTACTTAAAAAATCCTGAATGACATGAGTCATGACTCCTACACTTTTGATGATCCAGATTTTTTAAACTAATAATCCGTCTCATTATTAAAACATTGTTCAATTTGAGTTATCTGGGTTAGCAAATGAAATATGTAAACGAAACACATCATAATTCAGCATGTTCCAAATCCATTATTAAAGAACGGCCCATCAATTTTAGTTGTCAACATCACAATGCTTATGGATTCCTGACGAAAAAAACTTTATTACGTCAACAACAATTTACGAAATATATGACGTAACAAAAATGCCTTTTTATGGATAATTCCAGTTGCGGCATTGACAGAGGGCGGTTAGGCATACGTAACCTCAAACAGATAATTTTAAGCGTTTAGATAAATTTGTCTTGATGGCATTTAAAATAATTTTTGTATGTGGGTCCAGATTTTGCGACTAAACTGTAAAAATTACACCTTCAATTCATATATAAATAATATAAAACTTTTGATAACATTTAAGAATAATTTTAAACACACTTAATGACATGAATCTACAACAGTACAATACTTCTTCCATTAATTACATATAACATTTGTTTTGATTTTATGTTTTTGAACTATTTTTTATATTTCTTAGAAATAATTTCCCTACATATTATCTCGTTATTCAAGACTTCTGTGAATCCTACTCTTTAAGCTACAAAATATACAATACGCGGTATTTTTTCGGATAAATATGCTAGATCTATTGTATTTTCACTGAATATTTTCAAATTTTAAGAGAACGTCACTCGGTGTTTCTCTTTGACTCGATCTACCCTTCATATTAACAAAATAATTATATGTTACACTTGAGTTTACAAAAAAACACTTAAGTAACACTTTCGACACTGGTAACAATCGAACAAGGTAGAGTTGAGTATTACGTCATCAGTTTTGCGTACCTGAGTTACGCAGGTTGGACACTGCCTATCAGCTGGGTCATAAGTGTTAAAAATGGCGGCCAACAACGTTGAAAAGGAGTAAGTGAGAGGATTTTTATAGTTTTTTCTGCTTTTGTTTGTTAATAGAATCTAAAATAGCCTTTGAATTTATCTTTACTTTATTTATTTATATAAAATAGTTAAAGTAATTCAACCATTATTTCCTCCGCCCAAAGGTGCAAATAATTCCCTGGGCGCAGCCATATTTGTTTACAACCCGATCAACTCGTGCTTGTTCGATTGCTGTTAAAGGTACGCATGCGCATATGAGCTTTTCCGGTATCGACACTACTTACACGGGTTAGGCAATCGAAGGCAGCCTTATTGTCGCTTATTGAACACTCCAATTCAAACTTACTCTTAATAATATCAAATCACTGCCGGTATTTCTGGACATTTTGTTGAGTTGTGAGATGGAAAGTTAAATCTGTATTTACGAGCTTAAAGTGTTTAGGCCTACGTTTGATTGCTTAAACTAGCAAGCATGATATCGAGGGTTCAAAGGTAAAAGGTAATAACTGCCATTTTTAAAAACGCAAAAAACATATATTTTAATACAACTTTATTTTCCGGAATATTTTTATAAAAAAATTTGATTCTCCCATATTTGTTGACTACATTAGATCATATTTTGTTAAGTTTACCTTGCTTGGTGCTGATAAAACACTGTAATTATGGTTTGTTTTAAAGTTCTAAGATCAAAATAATATCATTCTACAGAAGTAAAAGGTGATACATGTACTTAGATCCTGTCAAGACAACAAGGTTGGGAGGTAAATGGTAATAACTGCACTTACGATCTTTTACTTCTGAAGATTTAGCAATAAAAGTTCCGGATAAATTGTGGTAAAAGGTTATAAGTGCAGTTATAGCCTTGTTCCTCTGAAAAGAATTTAGATGTTGCAGTTATTGTTACTGTTGCAAATTTATTAATTATGTCCTTATATACTTTGAAGAACCTTACGTAGTGTCATTAACACACATGCACAATAATACAAAATTGACAATTTTCATTCATAGATATATGAAATATGTACCTGCTCGATATTTAGATTCTACAGAAATAAAATGATAACTAAAAAGTTAGGAAAATACGCACTAAAATCATAGTTTACAAATTTTCATTTATTTTGAATGTTCTCTGGTATATAATCGAACTGAAGTCAAACAAACCCCAGACATCAGCAATTAAGGAAATTAGTGACCCATATCATAGTTAAGTAAATAAAGACTACTGTTTCATGTCACAAAATGTGAATGTTTGTCATTAATTATTCCATGACCTTCACTCATCTTCTTCACTCTCACTAACAGAAGGCACTGGAAGTTTGTCTTTTACAGATTTGCTGCATGGCAATGACTCATAGTATGATTCGAACTTCTTCGGAATTGTCCCAAGGGCAACAAGTGACATCAAATCAGCTTTTTTGCAGCAGATATTGGAGACTTCTCTTTATAAACCTTTTGTGGAGCCTTAAGATACTTTTCTTTGCTTCTGTTCTTCTTCTGCATTAACCTTACTTCCTTGAACTCACTAACATCAAAACCATAGCTCACAAAAGTACTGTATTCTTTGTCTTTACGAACTTGAATACATTTTATATTCAACCAATTAACACGTTCACCATCAACATCGATTTTCACTGAGCCAAAGTTTTGTTCTTTGTACAACTTGTAATCTAGTATGTCAGTGTATTTTATTGGAACGACAATATATGGTTGCTTCTGACGTGCTTATGATATAACTGTTTCCCACTGAGATGAAACATGAACTATTGTGAGGCTTTTTGCATGCTCAATAGATGCATGTATGGAATTCCATTCCATTTCTGAATGACCACTTTCAAGAAATTTGTGGTTTATACACTTGATGTGAGGAATATCTTGGACACAGTGAACTAAGCAACTTGCAACAAACTTATTGCAATGCTGTCCTTCACATGCATTACTATATAATGTCACTTCTTCAATACCAGATGTCTTACTTGCAGCAGAAGTTACATACAAGTACACAAAAGTTCCTACTTCGCACGAGCCTCGTTTCCGCATGTGTCTCATCCCACATATAACAAGTCCCGTTACCATTTCCCAGTTCATAGAATGACAAATTGCAACAACAGAGTTTTCTTTTGTAATAAAGTTTACTAATTAAACTGCATGGTGTTGTCAAAACAGCCTGGATATCAAATGCCGACACAGAAAACTTTGGATCTTTCTTTGTTCGTTCTTTATCGGCTGATTTTTCCATTCTAGCACTGTTTTTCTTTCTTGGTGTGCCTGATATTTTGCTTTTGTTGCCTCATCTAGTCTATCTTCTATTTTCAAAGTGTCATACAGATTGCAGAGTGGACATTGATCTTTCTTAGGATGAAAGAAAGAAAGTTATATTCTGTATTGAAAATGTTTCTGTACACAGCCTCTGAAACACATCTTCTATTTTGTCCTTTGCATTTTTCTACATACAGTGAGTATATTCGCTTTATATTTAAATCTTGTGTTAGATACTTCCTGTTGGAGTCTTCGTGTGTAGTGTGATTCAACAGTCGGAAAGCTTTCGTTGTGTTTCTTTACAAATGATCTGTGATATTCCGTGGTTTTATTTCCAGGCACAGCTTTCCCTCTCTTGTCATTTCCAACATATAACCCTGCCACTTTGTGCTTAACTGCGTTTGCAACTGTTTTGGAACCGACATCGAGAGTTTTAAGAAAAAGGTCTTTGCAACCAACTGTGAAGAAAAACGAATTTGAAATAGTTCTTTGTTTTGTTCTCTGTTTAGATACCTTCTCTGGTTCTTTATTGGCAACATGGAAACAAATGAATTGCCTCTGACTTGTGTTATCACCCATTGACCAGTATGTACTGAATATTTTCTGCCTTTTATTTTCGGTTACATTCTCCCTGCATTTAAATCTAAAGAATAAATTTCTTGGGAAAAGAGATAATAGATAGTGCCTGTGAACTGTATGAATGCAGTATTCTGTCAGAGGAAAAAGGTGATAAAATCAGTTATAACCTTTTTCCACTACAGATTCTTCACAGCATGTGGTACAACAAGTAAACAACAGGTAATAAGTACACTTAGAACCTTTTACCCCTATATAATTTGTAGAAAAGAAGTTATTACAAAATACATTTTAATGTTTTGCCCTTATAAGGATTGAATATTTATATAATATTTTCGTCAGACATAAAGGAAAATAAGTACATTATAAAAAACATAAAAAGTCAATTTCGGCAAAAATGGCAGTTATAACCTTTTACCTTTGAACCCTCGATATTATATTCTTATAATTTACATTTTCATCGAACGCGAGTCTGTGTTCTCTCGTTAGCGAGGGACTTAGTTACAGTAGACACTGCGGTAACAAGCAAACCAATGCTGAACGTACAGTGAATCAGTTTTCTTTATTTTTTTTGGTCAGATTTGCATGATAATGTAGTATTTGTTGGCGATTTCTTGTGAAAGTTGAAACCTACGGAAAGTTTTAGCGCACGAACATCGCACCCGAAATAACAAGGGTAACATATTTTTGTATCCCATCAAATATGGTCAATTTATTTATTTTTGAATAGACGTGATACACACTTATGGACAGAATTCAGACAACTACAGAATTATATAAATTAAACATAAATTAGCGAAGAACCATTTTTATAGTCTTCTAGCTAGTGTTCCCGCTCCCATACGACGCGTTGCGGTATTCAAGATACGCGCTTGATTGAAAAGAAAGCTATCTAATCAAATCACTTCATTGTTCTTTTATTCTTAAAAATATATATAAAATACAACAGTATATCATGGTAATTAAATAAATCTTTGTGTGTTAGAATTTATAAACCTTACTGATATTTTCACTTCAAATGATTTTGATTTTTTTAAATAATGGTTTGCTAGTAAAATTGCCTTTTAGACTCCAACTTTGTTGTCATTTTTCATTTTAATGATAACATTTAGCTATTGATCCGTAAGTAAATAATAATAATATATATTTTTTATAATTACCGAGTACATTTCACGCTAATTGTGAGACAAACCCTAAATGACGTCTATATGGGCGCCGCCATTTTGAAATGGACGTCACGTCAGGTTACAACGTAAGTCAAGGGGAAAAAATATAATTTTAACATTTTGACCATATTACTGACTTTATGAAAAAAAAGAAAATCATGCCTAGAGATATTGACGTCAGGGTCAACATGAATTAATTTAAATGATTTTACTATTATATTAAATAAAAAATGGAATGTTCAAATTTGATGGGACAGACTATAGTGTCCTGTTCGGAAGAAATTGAAGACTATTTTCAGCTGCTGTCAACCCATTTTATTTTAGAATATATTATTGAGGCGATGGTGTGGGATAACATGAATGTATGTTACTACAAAAATCTAAGCATCTATTCATTGTTTTATGTATGTACTGTTTTCATCGGAAATTTGGAACCTCAATTTAACTTCCTTGAAACCTAATATAACTTCCTTGATATTTGTTACACATCCATTTTTCTATTCATGAATAGGAAATTAAATGACTTTTGAACAAATGTTGCGTCCGAGATGCTGATTGATTGTATTTGTATGTATCAATAGATAAACATTTGTGCAGAGATGAACAATAATAGTAAATTTTGATGTCTTTAATCCCTTTATTTAAAATAATTTATTGGAACTGATTGTGACACAAGTGAGTAAATAAATATTTGTAGTATATTCTTATGTATCATTGTCCATTTGGGTTTATGAACGTAACATATTACTTTTAAAGTTCTGTTTTATAATTAATGACTTTCTAAAAAGTTTTATCTACATATTGTTTAAAATTAGTCTGTTTTGCAACTACTTATATTATAAAACCATTATTGTGAAATGAATAATGCCATGGTGACGTTTAAAGTAATTTGTATAATTGTCGTTATATATTGTTCACAGTAATGTTAAGATTCATACATTTTCTTACTATTTTGACAATGGCAGATTGTATAATATGATGTGGCGAGCATTATTACTTGTTTTGGCCGCTAACTGTAAGTTTCATTTATTTACATTTAAGACTTGTGAATATTACTCTTACGAAAGACATTATCGAATTTTTTTCGTAAAAGTTTCAAACAAAACTTATGATAACAATTTAAATTTTAGATAGTTATTACATTATTTTATTATCTTTTTGTTGCATGCCCTTTATCATACATTTCTACTGGCAATAAGGAACTATGCATATTTGCAACTTCTATGAGAATAATATCTATTCAATATATTATAATAGAAGATCAAAAAGATGATTTAAATGGCGAGTAAAAAGATAACAATAACAACTTTAAATTTTGTCTATTGATAATTTTACCTTCTACTTTGCCCAAAAAAATATAAATAAAAATAATAATAATAAATAAATAAATAAAAAAAATTAACGACACGACTCCTTCAAAAATATATAAATATTCTTCATAATATAATTATCAGAAACGTTCAATTTATTTTAAGAGCGGGACAGTCTTTTTCAATTTTATGCAGTTTTTATATTTTATCCTAACCATTTTTGTATAAAACATTTTTGGTAAATGACCATAATAATAGTCCATCTTATAAAATATAAAACGAAATATTCCAACTTCACAATGAAAAGAAAAATAAGCAAAATGTCACTTTAATTAAAAAGGTTTTCATAAAGTCGAGGTTATTTGTACTTTCTTGTCATTTCCTGCTATATCTAATTATATAATGTAATTACTGTTCCATTAATAGAATCCCTAAACTGAATGGTAAATTTGATCTAATAATTTGAATTCAGTGGCAGTTTCCAGAGTTGATTTTAGAAATAAATTGAATTACATTTTTATAAATAATTGTTTATTTCCGTCCTTTGTTCTTTCATAGTTTGCATGTGGTAATAATAATTAACTGCATAATGACCTAAAGAACATTATTATTATTCAATTTCTGTTGACGAAGTGGCAAATGTCTCTTGATTTTTTTTATTTGGGTGAATTTCTTAAAAAATATATGTATATATATAAACATTTTAATCATTGTTACAGGTATAGTATCAGAAAACCCAATTATTTCGCCGGCTTTCAATAATGTATTGGTAAACAGCAGTTTAGAATTGGCGTGTTATACTAATAAAAACGTAAAAAGTACACAATGGGGAAGTTTAAATCACTTGGACACATTTTCGCACCTGTATCGTTCGGACAATGAAAGCTGTATAACAGATGGGTTCCTGGCTGACGATCGATATTTTGAAACGAGTTGCTATAGTAGCGGTACCTTCAAAATAAACATAAAACGTGTAAATTTAAGTAACCATGGTCAAGAATGGTATTGTTACGGCGATAATAGAAAAAGTAATATTGCTAATATTACTGTTCGAGGTAAGAATGTATCTTTTTTTGAATATTGTACAGCATTTTACTAGTCAAAACCCCGAAAATCAAGAAAAATAAAACAACACTGAAGTGAAGTACGTGGCAACATTTCACAGCTGTGACGCGGCGCCTAACACCTGCTATAAAGCCAGGGAACATACACATTTGAAATACAACTTAAAGATTCATAATCAATCGATTTTTCTTTTAAATGTAACGATTTCTAATGTTTGAATTGATAATATCATAGTACATTGTATGTATATATTTGCAGTTCCTGCCACGGAAGTTATCTTTGACTTTCATTCAAATGAAAGCATTTACATAAATGAAAATCAAATCCAAACTGTAAGTTGCAAAACCTCGGCGTGTTTACCAAAACCATCAATTAAATGGTACTTATGGAATCCCATCAACAATATAACCTACGATATAACAAACCATTCGACAGAATCATATATTCCAAAAGAAAACTGGCTGACAGTAGCTGAGAGTATTCTTCGGATTCTCCCGAACAGAACACTAGACCGCTGGTATTTATATTGCACAGTATGGACACAAGTGAAAGCAGCAGACATTTTCAGCAAAGAATTTGTACTGAACGTGGCATGTACGTATTTGCACTATGTATTTTAAAAGTTACATTTATTTTCCTTTTGTTCATATAAATAAGATTTATTATTTAAAGTCTAAAATGAAAGACATTAAACTGTTTAAACATTTGTGAATGTACTTATTATGAATTCAGATATTTTCGTAGGCATGCACTTTTATAGATTTGTCAAAAGGATATTTTTGTTGGTTCTCAAGTTCGAAAACTGCCTGTCTTAGCAAAAAAAGTAAAATGCAAATATTGTAATTTAAATAATTGTACACCAGAGGATGTGATCTTAAATTCGTGGTTAGGCTTATCGATGAAAACGATGCAAACAAGACTTTTTTTTTAGTGTCCCACAAAATATAATGATTTCTGCTCTAATGCGTTTTGATCATTTAAGATCCACCAGATGGTCCCCCAATGATAGCTGGCTACAGAAACGGCTCTACGATACAGGTTGTTGAGACCGAATCTGTTGAATTGACCTGTTCTGTAACTGGTGGAAAACCATTAGCGACCTTAAGAATGACCTGTTTAAACAGTAATTCAACACCAACTGTTACCAAAGAAACGACGGTGACTGTGTACATTGCACTACAAGTGAATCGCAATCATAGTCAATGCATATGCGAGTCTGATCATATCATAAGTGGTACACAAAAAACATACGTCATGCTCGATGTGTTGTGTAAGTTGAATTTCATTAAAATATTTTGATTTTTAAATGTCAATAACCATAATTGATAATTCATCTTTCACACCCACGATTTGGTAAATCTTTGAAATTACTTCTAAGAGAAAATAATTTAATTGTATTTACCTTCTCAGATGCACGTTCGAAAGTATTTTGCTGCTAAAGTAATCCTTATGTTAATATTAAACTGCTTATATGCACATTTATTAAGATAAGTGTGAACACTGCAGTAAGCCAACCGATTAAGTTGAGCTCAATTATACATCAGATGATATCAAGCGCCTTGAAGTAATTGGATCCGCAACGGAAATAGAACAAAGACTTCAGTATTGAAGTGTCGTAAGTTACAAGATAAAGATACTCCTTTTATTTATATCTACATGTATATGACACTTCTTCAGTTCAACCGCGTGAAGTCCGCTTCAACTTTGGAATGGAGGCAGGAGAAAGGTTGATTGTAAACCAAAATGAAGAGGTGACTATTCAATGTTTCGCTGAGTCTAATCCTCATCCAGACATTGTTATCAGGAATCAAAGAGATGAACAAATCAAAATGATGGAATATGCCACTCATGATGTTAAACATACTATTCCTAAAGTATCTTGTGCTGATGCAGGGGAGTATGTATGCTCTGCTAGAAATATGTTAACAAATGGACAAGGAGCGCTTTCAAGACTCATTCTCATTGTAAGATGTAAGTCTTAAAACTCCTATTCTGTCCGTTTTTATCTATCATTTGTAAATTTATCAATCTTTCGTTCATGTCTTTTCATCTATAGAAACCGTTGATCTGGAATTAGATCTAACATAAAAGATAAAGCTTTGGAAATATTATATCAATTCTCTTTCTTTAAGTAACATTGTACTAACTTGTATTAAAACATTTACGGATCATACTTACTTCACATAAAAAAATAATGAAGCACCAAGTTAAGTTTGCAAGAGACATGTATAAGTTTTAGATGACTCTTTGTGATTAAATATTTCTATATCGTTGATCATGTTTATAGGTCCTCCAAGTCCGTCAGCTGATACAGTAAAAGAAACAAAGATAACTGCTCTTCTGCATGTTGACGTCACGTTGCAATTTTTAGCTCAAGACTTTTTTGACGAGCGAAACAAAACAGCATTCGCATGGTATAAACAGAAAGTGCCATTACAAAATGACGGCAATAAGTATATAATATCATCTTATGGGTTACAATCTAACTTGATAATCAGAAATATTACATACTCAGATTATGGAAAGTACCAAGTTGTTGTCAGGAATTCATTTGGACATAATACCTACTATTATGAATTGCTGGAAAAAGGTAAAAACAATTAATGTTAAAAATTTACAATTAACATTTCCTGATAATCTACATTTCCCAAAAAGTAAAACATTTCAAAGTCACAAAGCACTCCGATGCTCCAAATTTTATGTTTCAAATGTTTCTGTTTGTTGTTCTGTAACAGTTTCGTAAACGGTAATTAATTATGGACTATATTGGTTAGTTATCTCTTGTGTTTGGCCAACTAGCAATTAGTAATGATAAAGTGGTTTTGATATTTGTAAGGAAATAAAATACCACCTTGCTTACGTTTTTAATATTCATCTCTGCTTTCTCCGCTTGATTTAGCAGTTAACATGTTTTAAATCAATTACGAACACATTATAAAACATATGTTTGCCTTTTGAAAGATCATTTACTTAAATACTTACGAAACACCACAATATAACTTACACTAGTAATTACCTTTTTAATAATATTTTATTGATGGGTAACTTATTACAGGTGCAAATGTAATCAATAATAACTTACCAATGTGAGATGGTAAATAACACGAAAGTGTTTAAGTTAATATATATAGGTTTATATTTTTTTCCAGCTCCTCAACAGTCCACTGAGCCTGTGACAGCCTCGACACTATTAAGGGTCGCAGTTGGTACATCTAGTTTCACATTTTTTGTGGTTGTATTGGCATTCTTCTATTGGATATATACCAGGTAATGAAAATGTCACCAAAGAGACAAGATAAATAAATAAATAAATGCAACAAGAAAACAAACAAACAACAACAACAAAATATACTTACAAAAACAGCAACAGAAATCCACAAAAGAAATACAAAAAAGCATCCCTCTACAAAAAAGCAGCAACAAATTAAAACACACAAAAAGACACAAAAAGATCCCAACACCAAATTATATGAAAATAAACCACTGTTTTCATGTCAAGTAATATTCAGGTCCGCATAAAAAAGTAAATTGCGTATTTCAACCACAGTCTATTTTACCTCGTCCGAAAGGTTGGTTACATTACATGTTTATCAAATAGATTTTTCTCTGTTATATTAAAGAACATGCGATAATAATTATATAAAGAACATGCGGTTAAAATATGTATGCAGCTATTTAACAGCTATTTCTATATGACTACTTATCTTTCATTTCAGACGTAAACGCACTTTGAAGATAAAAGACAGAAAAACAGCTGGTATGCAGTTTTAACGCATTCTTTAATCCGCACTTCAACTATCAGTCACAATGAAACAGGAAAATATAGAGATATCATATAAAGCTAGCTTAGTAATGATTAAAAGTTTATAGAATAAGAACAATACTAATTTGCCATTAACCAAATATTCTCTTGTGAATAAACATGACAAAGTCTTTTAAGCATGTCCTGACATTTTCACTCTATCAGAGTTTCATCTTACATTAAAACTTTATAATTCTACACAAACAAGTGTATAGTTAGGATTAAGTAAGTGTTATTATTCAAAATGTTTTCACGTTTGATTACTTTAAAAGTAATAGCGGAACGTAATATTTGAATGCTACAGTACAGTAAATCTATTTCGATTTCAATGCTTTTTTAAATTGTTCTTAAAATGTTTTGTTCTAGAGGTTATCACTGAATACCAGGCTACTACTGGGCATAATGACAATGTTGCAGAAAATGTTTATGAACAAATTGATGAGCAATACACTGCAAGAGGGGCATACATTGACATGCAAGGAATCAAAACGGATAAGGATACAAACTGTGAATATATAGATATGACAATACAAAACTTATCCGATGACAAAAATATGGATACTAACCAAATCGTTTTGTAAAAAACGTAGTCTATTTGTTTCACGTTTAATTCATATATATTTTTTCACATAAACATTTAAATCTGTAAATTTTCACAAGCCATATTGTACCTGTTGTACATAATATTTTTGAGATAATTCCCATTAATGATCTGTCCAGATTATACAATAAACTAAAACCCACCTCTCGTATGAACTGCTGTTTATTTTTAACTAGAAATAACTTAATTATAAGGTTGAATGAAGCTGATCGATATAATTATTTTTATTAGTGGATTTTAATTCATGGTTTACGTAATAAACAACTTTCTATTGGTCGCTTATAACTTTAGCGGTAAACATTTTTGTCTTTTTCACCTCTAAAGTTTTAGTTTAATCTGTATTTGGTTGGCAAGTAAAGTAGTTCACATGTTGAGATTCTAATTTGACCTTCTATCCCTCCCTATTTTGTGTGTTATCTCTATATCTAATTGTACAATAATGTTTTCATAAAGTGTATATTTCTACCTCAATGTTTGAATACTTGCTTGATGATGAATATTACTACTGTAATGATTATTGTGCTAGTATATGGATAGACAAAACTATTTTCATTCTGTTTGTTGATGATACAAATTGTCATATTTGTATTTGAAAAATGATGTGTTATAATATGAATATGATACATGTAATTTCAAGTTTACCTATATTATATTCTATCCGTATATTAACATCTAAAAGATCTAAATTTCTCATGTCTTCTCATTCAAATGAAAATTTATAATTCACATTTGTGAATAACATGGACCCTCTTGGATAACAATTCAGAAAAATACAAATGAATGTCATAGCTTCACTAGTCATTATTCTATTTTTTCCCAGTTTCCCAAATGTCTCTCCAAATGCATTTTCTTCTCTATCAATATTAAACAATATATGCTATTTTACCTAGTATATCTAATAACGCAGGAATGAGCGAGTTCGACTTCCGGAAGATGCAGGTTACCGTCGTTGTGATTGACCAAGGTCTTTCGTGTTGAACCTCTGATCTGGCATGTAAGGAAGTTATCAGTTCCTTGCAATATGAAGGCAACTAGTACAGGTAATGCCAAGGAACGATGCCGTGGCGAAACTGTGCTACAATCTACAAACATCACCACCAACACAGCAGCAATCTGTCATCACTGGCTCCTGTAATACGGTGTGTAATACAAGCGATGAAATCTTGAATAATACCATTCCGTGGGAAATGGAACACCAGCATAAACTCATATTGACATTAGTTTTAAATTATAAATAAAAAAAAATAAAGAATTGAAGTCTCAGATATAAGTCTTGTTATTTCCATTGACGTTTTTAACAAAAGTCTTGTCAACAATTTGAATGTATCTGTAACATTTAATTCTTAAAAAGAATGTGGCAGTCTTTTTATAATTAAAGAAGTTTTTATATTTTATCCTACACATTTTTCATCATCATTTTTTGGTCAATATTCATTATATTCTATTGAAATATACATAAATCTAATTCAGCCCAATTGGACAGCGAAAAAATTAGCACATAAAATCACCTAAATTGAAATACATTAAATATATCAAAATATATAGTAAATCCGAATTGTCATCTTAATAAAGATTGAGGTATGTTGTCCACAAGTAATATCCATCTGCACCTGAACTTATTGAATTTATTGAAATTTTGTCTCATGCCACTGAAATGTGGTCGTTTAACCACGTTTAGTCTGTATTTTGATTCAAAAGATAAATGATTTGAAATTTACATCTACAGTTCCAAAATTACAAAGTTTTAAGCAAAAATGTGTATTGTGTGTGTGTATCAGATCTTCAAATTATGTTTCTGCTTGACTTTATTAATAAAATATTGATGAAAACTTTAGTTGCGTTTAAAAAAGGAATATTGAAGAACGCTCAAAATGGCAACATAAAAATTGTTAAGGCTTTGTTTGATTCAGCAAGGTTATGGTATTTTGTGGTAAATGTTAGTTACCGGTTTGCCCCCTAGCACCGCTTTTAGCAGAATTAATATTTCAACATGAAAATATAGAAATTATGAATTAAGAAACATCCACGTTTGTGGGAAGGGCTTAATCAAATTTTGTAAGTACTTGTTGCCCAACTCATTTGCATTTTGATATATATTCATTATTTGTATAATATGTTTGTCAACATGTATTTAAGGCAATAAAATATGTTTAAACTAAAGAAGTCCACCGATGAGTTCATGCGGCATTTCTTGCAGTTGAAATACTTGTATATACATTCCTATATACAAAATCACTAAACATGAAACGATTATTGTATACTAGAAAGAGCAGAAACAGATAAATGAATGTTATTGAAATGAGTTGTTTTGCTTGCAAGTTTCTATTATTTCTATATTGGACAAGTAAGCAACAACTGATGGCCAGAACAAAGACAGCAGGACAGCTATGATCTCTTTTTGCACCATTAGTCATTAAAACAACATCTATTTTGCAAATCTGCTGCCTTTTATTACAAGGTAGAATGAACACAGTCTTTCTGTAGCTTTATAAAATTATTTGCCTGAACGCCTCAACATGCTGTAGGATTTAGATGTACACTATTAAAGACAGATTATATGTACAATTTAATTTTCAAAGCAAAACAGCACGTGCATTCAAACGTATCAACATATAAACCTCCAAAACATTTCCTCCAAAAAGATGCCTTGAAGAATTTAGACAAAATTATAACTGGAATATCTGTAATTGTTTTAATTGTTGGTATTGACCAATTTAGGACATTGTTTAAGAGGAAGAAAATTGATTCGGATTTCGATATCAAGGATGGGGCAAAATTATCATGTACTTCTGAAATATAACGATTTAACTAAGTCTGTTTAGGTCTTACTGTGTAAAGAATTGTTTTTTATATTAATAGAAAATGATCACAGCAAGGAATTTCCTCCTTTTTAAAAAAATCTTCGTCTGTGTATTTGTGATTCGAACATCCAACCAATCAGGGTACCCAATTTTTTTTAACAGCCCCTTTTCTCCACTTTACGATTCAATTAACAATTTATCCCTAATAGTTTTAAAATTCACTTGTCATCGCTGGAGGTCTGTACAACAAGAATTTCATAAGAAAACAGTTCCAGTCCTGTGAATCAAGAATTAACTCAATAAATAGTGAGTTTCAGATATTAATATTTGATTTTACATCTAAATTTTAGTTGTTTTTTGAACTACCGCCTGTTGAGGCCTTAACGGCGATATCGATACAAATACCTAAGTCACCATTCACCATTTGATGGATATGTTTGTATTACAGTTTTCATCTAAGTAAATCATTTCAGACATTAATGAGAAAATCGGAAGCTCAATTTAACTTCCTTGAAACTTAATATAACTTCTTTGATATTTGTTAAACAACTATTGTCCTATTAATAATTAGGAAATTAAATAACTTTTGAACATTACAAAAACATGTTGCGTCCAGGTTGCTGATTTATCATTTTTTGTGTATCATTAGATAAACATTTGTCGTAGAATTGAACAATTATAGTAAATCTTGATGTCTTTATTCACCTTATTTAAAATAATTTATTGGAACTGATTGTAACATTAGTGAGTAAATAAACATTTGAAGTGTATTCATATGTATCATTGTCCGTTTGGATTTGTGAACGTAACAAATTACTATTAAAGTTCTGTTTTATAATTAAATACTTTCTAAAAAAAAACCTTGCCAATTTCCATCTACAAATTGTTTAAAGTTTTGCAGCTACTTATATCAAAACCAGTATTGTGACATGCATATTGCCATGTTAATTTTTAATGTATTTTTGCTTACTACATGTATTTGTACCGGGCTCGGGCACCAACCGTTCCTCGGGACTCTGCAGACGTTATAACACGGAAAAACGTGCGTTAACCCTATAGTATGCATGTACATTTGATTTAATGATTTAAATTTGGTAACAATTTCCAGAACTGATTTTAGAAAAGGGTTAAATATAATTAACTTTTTTTCATAAGTAATCGTTTTTAATTTTTGCTTTTGAAAGGATATGCATAAACCATATCCATGAAAACCATATTTGATAATTTCAAAATGAATATTATCAAAATATATTTTTTAGCTTTTAATTCCGGAAATAAGGCCTGTTTAGTGCAAAGCATAACTTAAATTGATGAATAACTTCATTTGAAATTTAATCAAAATGATTAAACTTTAACACCTACTTCAATTAATTCAATTTACCGACACCAACTAATATACATTTTTGTTTGAAATAAATAATACTATCGCAATTTAACATTGATCTTTTAACTTATTTTTTTAGCTCAAGACCGCATGTATATAATGAGAAATTTGTCTGAAATGGTGTCTACCAATGTGAAAAAAATGATATTCAAGTTAATATTAAGGAACTTTCATTTAAACATTATTTTAGCATAAAATAAAAAAGAAAAATTAGTTTGTTTCCTGTGTAATATGTATACAATTTGTATGAACAATGTCTCCAAAGCTCACTCGTTGAAATGAAATTTCTTCGTACACGTAAACAAACTAATATAATCTATATATTCGTCTTATCTTCTATCAAAGTTCGCAAGTGCTAAATATAATTAAATCAGTAAAAACCGAATGTACATTATTACTGACAACCTTAGAAATAAAATAGTTTTACAAGTTTGGTGAAATAGATTGCCATATTTTTCTGTACACAAATCGGCTCTTGACATTTTTTATTTGGATGAATTTTTTAACCGTAAACAGCAGATTCATATAATTTATTTTTTTAAGTATATATAAACACATTTTAATCAAATATTACAGATATTGTACCAGAAAACTCAATTATTTCGCCAGCTTTCAATGATGTATTAGAAAACAGCAGTTTGGAATTGGCATGCTATACAAACAAAAACATAACTGTTACACAATAGGGAATTTTAAATCACACGGGCTCATTTTCACACATGTATCTTTCGGACAATTGGGGCTGTATAACAGATGGGTTCCTAGCTGACAAACGATATTTTGAAACGAGTTGCTATAGTAACGGCACCTTCAAAATAAACATAAAACGTGTAAATTTAAGTAACCATGGTCAAGAATGGTATTATTTTACGAGAATAGAAAAAGTAATATTGCTAATATTACTGATTGAGGTAAGAATGTATGATTTTAGTACAGTGAAATTTGAGAAAACCGGACGCTGAGAAAATCGGAACTCTCTAAATACCGGACGAATAATTCAGTCCCAAATTTTCCGTTTTTCAAACTATTGTATTTAACATTGGCAATACCGGAATCTGTAAAAACCGAATATCGGACGGTTGATTGGGAACTACAAAGTTAATTATATAGACAATTACCCTGACAATACCGGATGCCGAATGTGTGAATAACCTTGTGTACTTATCAATTGGTTGTGTCTAATACGACGGAACAATGATTGTCTGATTTGTTATAATGTCTCTCTTCAAAGGTTAATTTATTGAAATGTATAGATGTTACCGTTTTATATAAATGCCAAAATGCACAAGGAATTGATCAGTTAAAATCAGACTGAATAAAAATAGAGTATTTTTCTACTTTGTTGCTTTTTGTATATTCATTTCCTAAAATGACAACGGAACGGAAACGACATTTATCGGCGCTAAGTTCTATTCCATGGCTGAAAAGAATTCGACGAGAGCTGTCTACAAGTGACAAAGTTAAATTAATTAAAAACATTGAAACTTTGCCTAGACCTACATAAAAATCTGATCAATATGTTATTATTATAAACAAACAATAAACTATGTTGGTTAAATCATTATCTATTACCCAAAAGTAAACATATGCGGATGCACTCGAACTTGATCTTTATGAGGTACATTTTGTAACTGCTGTTCATTTAAATCCAAACTTTTATTGTATTTATATGCAATAATGGGACAAAAACAATTAAAACATATTTTCTTGTATTTTTATAATTTCTTAATTAAGCAATATACGTACACATAATCTTGAAAATACAAATATACAGCATCCTTTGTAAGTCATTGTTCGGTTATAATATAAGATCCTGAACAGCTGAAGGGAACATTTAGAAAACCGGACCGCTGAGAAAACCGGACAAAACCATAAGTCCGAAAGCCGTCCGGTTTTCTCAACTTTCACTGTATATAGTACAGCTGTAGACTAGTGATAACGGTCAAGAAAAATAAAATGTGTGAATTTTCATTGAAATTCATTGTCAAGCTAATTCATTTAGATAACTATCTGGTGAATCTTTCTTATTGAAATATACATTTATTGAAAGTTAACATATTTCTATAGGACAGTAGCCAAAAGGTTGGTTAGATTGTTTGATATTTCATACCATGCTACGGCTCTTTTATTTTCTATTTAACCTCTGATATAGCTTTTGTTCTACTTTAAAACCTTTACTGATAATTCATCTTTCGTATGTATCAACAATTTGACAACTTTTTTTTTAAAAATTACCTGTAAGAGAGAGAAAAAAATATATTCTATTCCCAGATGCTTGATTGAAAATATTATGTTCAAGTAGTATAGTGTCGTAAGTTACACGATACAGATGCCTCAATTAGTTATATCACCATGTTTCGTTCCAAACGCTTTGTTAGAATAGTGATATTATATGCGGAAGAAATTGTGTCCTCTACATTCCTTTTAAGGCATATATTACTGAACAATAAGATAATCGCTCCGTCTAAATTTATGACACTTTTTTACAGTTCAACCGCGTGGAGTTCGCTTCAACTTCGGAATGAAGGCAGTAGAGAGATTAGTTGTAAACCAAAATGAAGAGTTGACCTTTCAATGCTCCGCGGAGTTTAATCCTCCTCTAGACATTGTTATTAGAAATAAAAGAGATGAAGAAATCATAGTGATGAAAAATACAAGTTCTGTTCAACACATTATTCATAGGGTATCTTGTGCTGATGCAGGAGAGTATGTATGCTCTGCTAGAAATATGTTAACAAATGAACAGGGAGCACTATCCAAACTCGTCCTTATCGTGAGATGATAGTTTTAAAACTCCTATTCTGTTCTATTCTATTATGGAAGGTACCGAGTTGTTGTCAGGAATTCATTTGGACATAATACCCACTATTATGAAGTGCGGGAAAAGGGTAAAAAGTTGTTACTGTTTTGATTCTTCAAACATCAATTGAAAATTCTTAAATATCTACTTTTTCTAAAAAGTAAAATATTTCAATGCAGTAAAGCACACGATGCTATGATTTTCGTTTCTCAAAAATATATGATTGACATGATTGATGTTCTGTTACAATTTCTTATTTTTGTTTGTTTGGGTTTTACGTCACACCGACACAGTATATTCCTCGTAGGAGCAGCTCAAGCAAATTTGGATAAATAACGGCAAAGCATGTGATGAGCAAACACATGGGGAAAGATTTGCTTTACATATGTTTCTTTTGGTTCCTAATTAACTCAATCAAGTATATCTGATTACCGCCCTTGTTAAGTCTATTTGCGTAAGAACGCGATTTCCTCTGTAATATATATCGATCTAAATATTGTGATGTTTTTGGGGGAAGGAAAGATAGCCGTTGTTCGAACCTAGAGGGAAAACTCCGACCTGTGGGTGCCTTGATAGAATAATTTCAGATAAACTACAAAGAGCTTGTTTTAAGAACAAAAATTATTTATTTTATTAAGTAATCTAAAGATGTGTAGTAAGATGAAGTAGAATCTATAAATAAATTATCAATAAAATGATGACTGTTAGTTATTGTTAGTAAAAGTAAATGTAAGTAAATGTTAGTAAATGTTAGTTACATTCGTTCCATCATGAACTCCAATTCAGAAAATAGAATCTACTAGGTGATGAAATGAAGCTCAGCTCTTGTAAGTTGTATCTAGTGTAGATGCCTAGTATCAACTTGTCGTAGATCTATAACGTTTAACTGAGGATTCCTTTTAATTAACCAAGTAAATAGAAACTAAGTAAAATGGTTAGACTTAAATGATCTCTCCAGTGACCGAATCCAGTAAGCCCAAGGATAACGCCGTACCGGCAATATATTGAAATTCCCGGCGTTAGGAACTTGTATATTATTGGGCACCTAAGCACAGCTAACGCTCTCATCCACTCAGATTGCGGAACGTCCATTTTGGCGCCAAAGCCCTCCATATCGACCAATGGCTAGCCGTTCGACTCATACATCTAAAAGAAATAGATCCGAACAGGCCACGACGATTTCCAATAAAATCCCCATACCTGGTTGTCTAAGTAACCGATATTATTAACCTAATTTAGTACTTTTTAACCTTAACATTCTGTTCTGGAATTGATTAAGATTTTAGACAAAACCAAACATGCACTGTGACGTCACTATTGACACAAAATGAAAGTAAATTAAGTTTGCATTTCCTTATAGAAATAAAGAGTCACCATGCATGTCATCAAATATTTGTAAAAGGTATATTGTCACTGAAATATATAGTTTGTATACATGCATTTATTGCATTATATCCGTTAATTATAAATATGATAATACGAAATGTCATTAGTTTTCACGATCTGTCAAATTTTGCCGGTGTTTTAAAAGCAGCTTTCTCTGCATACCCTGAGTATCACATACCCAGTAAAACTTATCAATGTTATGGTTTTAAGTGTTTAAAGCATTTGTAATTTATAACGATGTGTTACATGTGTAAGAAAGAGTTCTATAACTGTAAACAAGGGGGGTATTCATATTACACTCTCCCCACCTTAGTTAAAGTAATCCTCCTGGATTACAAACTTCAGTTCCTTAGAAATAACTTTAAAAATAAGAAACAAACAATTGTACACATTTAAAACCATCTAAAAATTTGTAAAAGGCAAAAATTTTAAACATATAAATTTAAATTACAGTAATGTAAAAACAATAAATACTTTTGAGCAGAATCAAATTTCAGGCAAATGTCTCAGGGTAATTCAAAGGGAAAAAAAATTAATAAACCAATTTATATTAGTTTTTTTTACCCCCACCATTCTAAAAACAACATCATTTTTTTATAAAATTTCAAAAAACTAACATTTTTTTTTAAAATTTTCCCACTTTCACGCCCTTTCCTCCAGTATTTTGATTATATAAACCGTTCGGTCCAACGCTGGGGGTTTTTTTCCAAGGATTTAACATAGCCCAGGCTTTTGTTGAGTCGGGGATCTAAACCTTTTAAAATTTCCCCTTTAATACGAAAGTTTATATTCCCCCAAATTTTGTCGGGAAAATCTTTAAAACTTTCACAAAGTACTTGCCAAGGGTTTAAACCTGGCCGCCCAAGCATTTAAAAAGGAAAATTTTTGTCACATAGTAATTTGTTAGATATGACCGGGAATTCAACATTATTTTTCCTTTCCAGACATAACGCCATTTGTTCCATCGCAAAGAGCCGATTTTCCGGTGTCAACTCCCGCCAATTCCTGGGTGGCCACTTCATCTGTACATCGCCAACGTCTATCTTAATTTCTCTCGACCAAATCCTTCTACCAGGGGGACAAAGAGGCATCACACCAGTCAACAAAAGTTTCGTTGCCCTGCTTCGCAATGTTGATGGTGAATCGTTTAATTCACTGACAGATGATGACCCTGATGAAGAACTACTTGTTGAAAACAAGTCTTCGTCTTCCGGGCTCCCATGTCCTACTTTTATGTCCCGTATACCTCCCCTAGCACTAACTCCTTTGTCCTGTTTATCCTCTTGCTCTTTATCCCCCTTACTGCCTGATTCACTTTCAGCGCTCCCCAAAACGTCTCCCCTAATCCCATCACCTATACTGTCCTTTGATTTAACGTAAGTCCCTGTGTTTAACTCTTTTTCCAAATCGTCTGAGTCAAGTATAGGAAGAAACTCCCCTGTCCTATAATTTAAACGCATTGATATGTCTACATTTTCTCCAACAGTCAAACAATTCCCGTCTCCTTCCTCTGGTCCAACTCTGCCTTTTTCTGTATCCTTCATTTCTCCTAATAATGACTTAACCGCCGCTTCTGTTTCGTTCCTTTCCTCAACCACTTCACAGTCGAACTCATAAAATCTTCTGTCTTCTGTCTCTGGTCGGTCTGCATCTCCCCTTTCTGATAGTGTTATGATTTCTTTTTCTACTTTGTCCTTCGTTTTTGTTCATGTCAGTATCCATTTTCTCTTGTCTGTCTACATCTAATGCACGTTGTTTATTGTTGTTTGCGTCTTTTTCCCAATGTTTTCTGTTCTTTATCAACTTTTTCTAATGTCTTTTGTTTCTTGTTAATGTCATTTTCTATGCAGTCTGTATATCTCTTTTCTCTTCCACTGTTGCAAGCTTTCTCTTCCTTTCTATTTGTCATTCTACCAGGCCGTTCACTACTAACTGATCTACCCCTACGATCCTTTTTCTTTGAACACTCCTCCCCATCCTTCCAACCTTTGTTTAACCTGTCTAACCTTTCCTTTTTATCATCAAATCCCTCTGCCCAATTTCGGAACTCCTTCCTGATAGAATATGCCAATTCACTTCCATATGCGGTAACCGACTCAGTGACCTTTGCATAATCTATAGGCTTCAATGCAAAGTAAAACCCTGCCTGACGGGAAAACATCTCTTTGCTCCTCCATGCCTCATCAGTGTGAGCACTACCCCTGACATGACTTTCTTAGTCTGAGATTCTAGTGAATGTCTTCTTCTTTCCGGGACACCATGGACATACTACTGTCAGACACCGGTGGGCAGAACCAATAAGATGCGACTTCAGAGCTCCCCAGGTGCGGAACATCGCAGGACAAAGCCAACATGATTCCCTGTAAAGAACGCCTTCTGTTAGTTCTGT
This sequence comes from Ruditapes philippinarum, assembly GCF_026571515.1. Classification (NCBI taxonomy): domain Eukaryota; kingdom Metazoa; phylum Mollusca; class Bivalvia; order Venerida; family Veneridae; genus Ruditapes; species Ruditapes philippinarum. Next base: position 35,539 of record NW_026852808.1, read on the forward strand.
TAGTTATATATTTTCATTTCTTTAAGGACACACAATGAAACATTTATTGATTTAATTTTGTAACTGCAAAGAAAAATTTAGGTTGGCCACCCACAGGAGTTGCGTCGAAGACTATACCTGCTCTGCTAAAAAAAACGCGGAAGACTCCGTTGGGAAGAATTTATGTTTCCGATATTTTGTATTTATTCAAGTTTTATAAAAAGGTTTTTATGTTTACATATGTTGCCTGTTGAACATAAATAAAAATTTAACACAATTTTACATATGTTGTCTGTTGAACACATATACATTTATTTTATTCATTTACTGTTATGTTTTACATAGTTCTATGCATAAATTAACTGTGATATTTTTTATTTTTACATTTGTATTGTTTATTAACATATATCTATAACACAAAAATCAAATTCGCGAACACGTGACCAATTCCTTAAACTATCTATCCTACATGTCATAACGTTGTTTCTCCTTTCTAACCCAACTAGGGACCTTATTACCACAGTAGGGATATAATCTATCAATGTGACAAGCTTTTGGTTTGCCAGTTGAAGTCCGTTTTACCATACAAACCAAATCGTCTACAGTCCTTGTCACTATGAACGGTCCTTTCCATTTGTTGACGAGTTTCGAGCTGACTCCGACTTTCCTCGTTGGGTCGTGTAGCCAAACCAACTGCCCTTGCGAATATGCATTGCGTTTCCGAGATTTGCAGTCATAATGCTTCTTTTGGTATCTAGCTGCAACCTTAGAATTTGTCCCTAGCAATATCATGACATGTTTTCAGTTTGTCTTCAAGATTCAACACATTCTCACTTAAGTCTGAATTGTTTGCCGGGTTTAGGACGGCCGATAAATTCATGCATTGGTAACGTGATCTCTCGACCAAACACCATCTTATTTGGACTAAATTTTTGAACTACTACGCGGAGAGGCTACGGTAGGCCATCATTACTTGTTGAAGGTAAGTGTCCCAGCAATTTTGTTGATCAATGCAATATGCTTTCAGCATCGAAATCAGAGTTTTATTAAAAACCTCAATTAATCCATTGGCCTGGGGCCGTATGGATGTAGCATGTGTCTTTTCTATATCTAAAAGCTTGCATAGTTTTTCCATAAGTTTCGACTCAAAACATTTTCCTTGGTCCGTATATATCTGTAAAGGCACGCCAAATCGGCATATGTACGTTTCAACAAGTGCTTTAAGCAACCGTTTTTTGATTCTATGTCATGTAAAGCAACACTTTCAGTCCATTTTGTGAACCAGTCAGCCATGACAAGGATGTACTTGTTTCCATTTGTTGTAACCGGAAGTGGTCCAAGAATATCCATCATTGGCCTCTCTCCTGGTTCCCCAACAAAGTATTGTCCAAGAGGAGCCTTATTCGCAGTTCTTGATAATTTAGCTGCTGCACATTTGTCACATTCTTGACAATATATTTTAACAGTATCAACCATCCCCGGCCAATAGAATGATTGTCTGATCTTTCCAAGTGTTTTCTCTATGCCGAAATGTCCATTGCATTTGGTGTCGTGGTGATGTCTAATAACATCGCGTTGTCTATCCTTTGGGGTAACCAGTTGATAAATTTGGTCTCCATCGTCAGTTTCGAATCTCCGATATAGCAAGTCGCAAACTATTTTCAATCGATCCCATTGCCGCCATAATGTTTTCAAATCAGAGGAATAAGCAGAAATGTCAGTCCAAGCTGGTCTTTGTTTACCATCCTGCAAAGGCCATTTTTATCTTCGCTATGTCTAAATCTTGAGTTTGGCTGATTGATAAATCAATAGGGTCCCATCCGTCTAAGAGAAAGTGATTGTTTGACAATGCAGATGATGCATCCTGTGTCTGACTTCTGGTAGAGATCCTGATATGTTCTTCCTTGTATTCATCTGACGGTTTGTTATATTTTTCTCAAATCTTGTATCTCTTGTTGGTGTTTACATGATTTACATGGCCTTCTGGAGAGAGCATCTGCATTTGCATGGCTCTTCCCACTTCGGTGTACTACGGTTAAATTATACGTATTCAATTCCTGTAGCCATCGAGCAACTTTGTCCTGTTGGAACTTTTAAGGATCTCATCCAACTGACAGCTGCATTATCAGTCCTTAAAAGTACTTCCTGGCCATACAGATAACTGTGGAAATGTTTCAAAGCCACCACAACTGCTAGCATTTCTTTTCTGGTTACACAGTAAGACTTTTCATGCACATTCATGGCTTTGCTCAAATACGCAATTACTCTTTCTTTACCATCTTGCATTTGACTTAGCACAGCTCCAGATGAAGTATCAGAAGAATCAGTATCAAGTATAAATGGTTGCACCTAATACCGGATATGCAAGTATAGGCGTTGTAGTCAGTGCATTTTTCAACTGGTCGAATGACTCCTGACACTCGTCTGTCCAAATAAACCTACTGCTTTTCTCACAGAGCTTTGTGCAACGGTCTAGCCACGTTGGAAAAGCCTTTAACAAACTTTCTGTAATAAGAAGCTAACCCAAGAAAACTGCGCATTTCCTTGCTGTTCCTTGGTGTAGGCCAATCATGCACAGCCTTGATTTTCTCAGGGTCCGTTTCAATGCCCTCCTCTGATACGACATGGCCAAGGAAACGTACAGATTTTTGGAAGAATACACATTTTGATGGTTTAAGCTTTAGTTTTGCCTCGCGAAGTCTTTCGAAAACATGCTCTAGACGACATAAACATTGATCAACCGATTCCCTAGGAGTTATTATATCATCCATGTATAGAAGAGATTCAACCCACTGAATTCCTCTTAAAACTGTTTCCATTAGCCTTTGGAAAGTCGATGGTGAATTAACAAGACCAAATGGCATGACACGAAAATGAAATAAACCTTGGCTACTTGTAGAAAATGCTGTCTTCATTTTGTCTTCTTCTTCCATTTCTATTTGCCAGAAACCACTACAAAGGTCCATGGTGTTGAACCATTTGGAACCAGAAAGAGAATCAAGACAATCATCTACCCTTGGTATTGGATATGCATCTTGAACAGTCACTTCATTTAGTTTTCGGTAATCAATGCAGAAATCTAGTTGAGTCGTCCTTTTTCGACACAAGTACAATTGGCGAGGACCAAGGGCTGTTCGAAGGCTCGATTATTCCTCTGTCAAGCATTTTGTTTACTTCCTCAGCTTCAGTATCACGTTTTCCATAAGGTTGTCTTCTAACTGATTGTCGTATGGGTGGGGAACTTCCTGTGTTGATCTTATGTTTTACCATATTAGTACATCCAAGGTCATCAGAACCTTTCGAAAAGACGTCTTGATATTTGTAGAGCAATGTCGCAATTTTTTCCTTGTCACTTTCTTCCAAATGTTCTTTCCCTTTGTCAAACATTGACTTAATATGATCCGGTAATATATCTTCCTTGGCTTTTACTTGATCTTTACTCCCGCTGTACATTATTGCAGCACATGTAAGAGTTTTGTCATTGTCAAAATCCATGTCTCCTGATACTTCCTGTGTAGGATAACACTGACCTATTTCTTGACCACTTTTCAAAGTATACACAGCCTCACTCTCATTCATAACTCCTATGAATGCCTCAATTTGATGGGGATCTAATAATCCATTGATTATCTTTACTTCATCTATTTGTTCACCTTTTGTCTCACTTATAAACGCAACTTCAGGAAGCATTTGGTGTCTCAATATTCTCACTGGCACTAGCATGCATGTGTTTGATGGCACTTGTATGTCACTTTTAACAGTAACTCTACATACTAATGTTATCATCCTTCATCATCCTACATTGTATTTTATGTCCACTTCTAGTACCAAGCTCCAGCGTTTCAAGGTCCCAATGTTTGATATTTCCCATTATAAAATCTTGTCCCAAGAGGCCTGGCAATGATATATCACATACGATAAAAGTCATTTTAACTCTGAATGGTCCAAACCCTATTTCTACCTCTATATGGCCATGTATTGTGATATTTGTTCCATTCACTGATTGAACATTAATTTTCCTTCTATCAAGTGGATATGTTTCCTTCTCCTTTCCCATTGTCATTTTGTTTTTTTAGGGTATCCAAAAAAATGAAAAAGCGGCCCCCTTTTCAAGCCGAAAGTCTATTTTGATTTTTTGTTTATGGAAACCCCCATATATAAATCCATTTTTCCCGAAAAATTTTTTAAAATCCTACCTGGGCCCAAATTTTTAATGGCAAAGTTTTTTTTGTTTTAATGTTGTTTTACAATGACTATCGATTTCCCCCCCATCCAACCTTTGCATCTCAAAAGACGCTAACGAATGACGGGTTGAAAATTTTCCCCCGGTTCCTTAGGGGGGGTTTTTTTGTAAACCAAATTTTTTGAGGGCATTGTCTCCAAAAAAGATCCCTGGCCCCACATGTAAAAACCCCAACTGTCCCTTTTTAGGCTTCCTATCAAGTTGTTCTTCAAGTTTAACCAGGCCCGTGCCTCTATCCCTGTTTAGGGCTCCTTTTATTAGTCTAAGTTCTTGTGTCTTCTTTTAAGTCTGCAGGTTTGACATCTCTAAATTTTTCTGAGACTACACCTCTTATCAATCCTGCAGAGGTGGTTGCTCTCCCTAGAACATCCTCGTATCGTTCGACTATTTCTACTGCTTCCCTGATTGTTCTACAACTTTTATCCATCAGTCAACACCTCATTTCCGGTGAAAAGCTCTTGTAGAAATGCTCCAGTGCTAGCATCTCTTGCGCCACTGGGTCAAGTGACACATATTCTTTTTGAGCATACAGCCTAATCTCATCTCCAAACTCGGCAACTGTTTCATTCTTTTGTCTAGTACGTGTCTGAATTCTGGATAGCCATCGGTTAGCCTGTCTTTTGCTACCAAATCTTTGTTCCAGATGATTAGTAAGAACTTGGTATGACCTTTTTTCTTGATGTGCTAATGAGCTATAATGAAGCCTGTCCTGTCCCTTAAGTGCTGTTGCTAGGTAAAGAAGCTTCTCTTTGTCCGACAATTCTGCAAGTTCTGCACAGTCCTCAAAGTAGACCTGGTATAAATCCCACTCTTCTTCCCCAGTATAAGGATCAGGCTTTATATTTGGTGCATGGCGTCGTACATAATGTTCCCTGGGAATGTAGGCATGGTCTCTTTCATCACCCACATCTACAGACTCATCATTCCCACCTGGATGATTCATATTGAAATTGACTTCAGAATCCGAATCATGTTGATCTGCCATACTTGAAAATAATTATTTGAGCTTCTGGTAAATAAAGATATGAAGAAATAATAAAAGAAAATACAAAGTTTTTTTTGTTTTTTTTTTAAGTCTCGTGTATTATGTAAGATATGCTTAATTCGGATCCGAACAGGTGTGCGGAAATGAACGGGTGTACGGCGTCGAACAGGTCCACGGACCCGAACGAACAGGTGTACGGAATCGAACGGGTGTACGGCGTCGAACAGGTCTACGGATCCGAACAGGTGTACGGAATCGAACGGGTGTACGGCGTCGAACAGGTGCGCGGATCCGAACAGGTGCACGGCGTCGAACAGGTCTACGGATCCGAACAGGTGCACGGAATCGAACGGGTGTACGGCGTCGAACAGGTGCGCGGATCCGAACAGGTGTACGGAATCGAACGGGTGTGTGGATCCAAACAGGTGTGCGACGTCGAACGGGTCTAGAACCTTTTACTCCAAAGTTATCTCTCTAGCTGTGTTCTTCTATCCTCCCAGTCCAAAATTATCTCTACGTCCAAAATTGGTCCGTAATTTTGAAAATATATCAAAATCCCACTTCTCTGACACCAGTGTGATGTTTTTTTTGGGGGAAGGAAAGATAGCCGTTGTTCGAGCCTAGAGGGAAAACTCCGACCTGTGGGTGCCTTGATAGAATAATTTCAGATAAACTACAAAGAGCTTGTTTTAAGAACAAAAATGATTTATTTTATTAAGTAATCTAAAGATGTGTAGTAAGATGAAGTAGAATCTATAAATAAATTATCAATAAAATGATGACTGTTAGTTATTGTTAGTAAAAGTAAATGTTAGTAAATGTTAGTAAATGTTAGTTACATTCGTTCCATCATGAACTTCAATTCAGAAAATAGTAGGTGATGAAATAAAGCTCAGCTCTTGTAAGTTGTATCCAGTGTAGATGCCTAGTATCAACTTGTCGTAGATCTATAACGTTTAACTGAGGATTCCTATTAATTAACCAAGTAAAAAGAAACTAACTAAAATGGTTAGACTTAAATGATCTCTCCAGTGACCGAATCCAGTAAGCCCAAGGATAACGCCGTACCGGCAATATATTGAAATTCCCGGCGTTAGGAACTTGTATATTATTGGGCACCTAAGCACAGCTATCGCTCTCATCCACTCAGATTGCGTAACGTCCATTTTGGCGCCAAAGCCCTCCATATCGACCAATGGCTAGCCGTTCGACTAATACATCTAAAAGAAATAGATCCGAACAGGCCACGACGATTTCCAATAAAATCCCCATACCTGGTTGTCTAAGTAACCGATATTATTTACCTAATTTAGTACTTTTTAACCTTAACATTCTGTTCTGGAATTGATTAAGATTTTAGACAAAACCAAACATGCACTGTGACGTCACTATTGACACAAAATGAAAGTAAATTAAGTTTGCATTTCCTTATAGAAATAAAGAGTCACCATGCATGTCATCAAATATTTGTAAAAGGTATATTGCCACTGAAATATATAGTTTGTATACATGCATTTATTGCATTATATCCGTTAATTATAAATATGATAATACGAAATGTCATTAGTTTTCACGATCTGTCAAATTTTGCCGGTGTTTTAAAAGCAGCTTTCTCTGCATACCCTGAGTATCACATACCCAGTAAAACTTATCAATGTTATGGTTTTAAGTGTTTAAAGCATTTGTAATTTATAATGATGTGTTACATGTGTAAGTAAGAGTTCTATAACTGTAAACAAGGGGAGGGGGTATTCATATTACAATGTAATTAAAATTAGCTAGAAGTTGATAAAACACATAGATACTTATGTGTTTCTCAAAATATAGAGATACATCAAATAGGAGGAAGAATATCCGCCTACAAAACGTATCATATAGACAATATCAAACTATTTAAACGCTTTCCGCCACAGACACTTTGGGTGTGGAGCTCAAAATGCCTTTAAAATCCAAATAAAATGTATATTTGTCAATCCCAGCACATGTTCTGATCAATTTTACCAAAAAAAATAATATAAGCCGTTTTGAAAAAATCATTTTTCAACATCTATAATAATACACAAGATGAAAATGTTCCTCGGAATAAATATATATGATCAGTACATGTGCTTGGATTGACAAATATACATTTTATTTGCATTTTAAAGGCGTTTTGAGTTCCATACCCCAAGAGTCTGTGCTTTCCGCGTGATTAGTTATTGCTTATAATGGACAAATCATTTCTAAAAGAAAAGCGTCAAGGTTATCATCGTTAAAAACCGGATAAGGATATAATTAAATATCACAAATAGCTATGTAAGTATATCCCTTACACTCTCGTATGTATCATGCACAGGCCGTTATGAATACTCTGAATTAAGGTAACAGTATACATCCATTTTATATTTCAACGGTGTAAAATCTTGTCTTAACTCTGTGATTAAAACAAAACTAGTGTTTTTAGAAAACTTCCACCCAATCTTGAATTTTGAACCTCAACCTAAGCGCTCTTGATGCTGTTGATTCTGTTCAGTTCAGTCAAATGCCTATTGTATTTCAATATTCAAAGCCTCTCCCTTTGATTTTTGGACCATTGGTAATTTAACGTTCTTTTACACTTTGCCTTTAAATTCCATTGCGTCGAAAAAGAGCACAGGGAAGGTTTATACAGAGACACCCACTAAGGTTCAACCTGCATGTGCTTACAGGCACACCTTGAAGTTTATAGGGCTGTGAGAAAAAATACCAAACAACATCTGCAAACATAAGAAGCTAATTTAAGAAAAGAGTAAACTCTGTTTTTTCTTATCTGTTCAGCTTTTATTAAGAAAAACAATATGGCTAGCTTATTAAATGTATTTACTGTACTATAAGTTTTAAAATGTTTCAAAGTTATTTATTATTATTCCAGTACCTTAAAGCTTAAATGCCAATGAATAAACATAGCCCAGTAAATTATGACATTGAAATAACATATTACAACACTTCCATCGGCATTTTATTTATATCCATTTTATAATGTCCAGAATTAATGTACGTATCTAGTAAACAATCTTGATACTTAATAACAATATAAAAAACAATATGATGTAGCAAAAACAGGGCACTATTCAGAGAAAGGCAGTTTATACATATTTATGTTATTAACGTGAGAAAATAAAAGGTCGCTTCTAGGGAATTTAGTAGAAAGTTTCATGGCTTTACATTAAGATTGTGTCAAGCATACATTTTTAATTCCTTTGTTTCATCCTTATTGTTTTACTTTCAGATGAATTGCAGTAGTTTTTGTAAAGTCACTATAATTCAATTGAATACAGAAAATAACATCATTTTAGCTTGTGTATTCCCTTTTAAGTTTTGAACAGGAATTAATCATTTCATAATGTTATTCAAGAGAATTATTCAGTAAAGTTATCACTTCAAGAAATATATAGATATTTGATTTTGACATACATGTACAACTTTACTTAAATGTGAGTTTTAAATCTACTATTTTACATTTTCCTTTCAAAATACGTCTTGTTTGTTGGTGATTCTATATGGAAGAGAAGTTATAGGTGAGTGTCTGCTTAAAACATCAGCATGTTCGATAACTAAACAAAAGGATAGCATCAAATTGTAATAAACATATACATTCCGTTAAAATAGTTTGAACAAGAAACGTAATCCAGTGTTAAAAATAATTTTATAGATTTTGTCATTTGATTTAACGAACGATCCACAAATAAAAAGGCTTCAAATTGATAGCATTCTTTGCTTTTTGATCCTTTGCATGCGTGTTATAAATTTTATCTTAACACCGATCGTCCGCCATTTTGGAGGGATATGAAAATATTGAGAACAAAGGAATACAAAGTAAAATCGAGGTATTATGATAAATAAAGACTTATTGACGTAAAATTGTCAACAGTTACATCAACAGCAAATAAATTAATGTATAGAGACAGATTAAAAACAGTTGAACGGGTAAGATATGATAATCGGGAGATGTGAAAATAATCATTACGAACTGAAATCGTTTTCCGAGACCAACTGTAACTTTCCTAAAATTGTGAACTATCTGATTTTTACACATAGTCCGTACACAGCCGATGATTTGAAATGTAATAAAGAGTTAGATGCTTATAATTAATTCCTGTATGGATGGGTCTCATGTTTGACAACAACAAACATGTTGTGAGAGAGAAATGTTTTGTTATAACATCGTTGATATTTATCTTGGAACATTATAAATATAAGTAATGAATAGTGATCGTGAATATTGCTTGCATATTAAATGGTATTTATTAAAACAAGTTATATTTTGTAACATTTGGCCAGAGACACTAGATACCACAATATATTATTATATGTCTCTGGTCATGGCAAATTCTTTTTTTTTACATACTGTATGAATTTGTGTGTGTCTTGCATGCATGTTCTGTGATATATAAGTCCATGAAAGGCGTCAAGCCACACACGTATACATATAAGTGCCTTTGACATCTTATAATTTTAATAGCAATTTAATTTAATATATTAAACCTAATCTCTATGATTATTTACATTTTAGGTTTTACATTCCCAGAGATTGCGAGAAAAGTCGTCGAATGCTTTGGTTACAACAGAGTCAAATGGGAAAATTCTTGCTTCACATTGTGACTGCATGACAGGTATTGGTGAAGTATGTTTACATGTAGCCTCCATTCTGTTTACCATTGTGGGGACTGGTCATGTGCGCAACTCTCGAACTGTGACACAGGAGCCAGCTTACTGGCTACTTTCCACATCAGAAAGAAAGTGAATTATTCAGAGACCAGGCACATAAACTTTACTTCAGCGAAAACACTTATAAAACATTTGAAACTTTTCGCCAAGGCTCGTTCCCGATGGAACCGATCACCCTCGGGTTGGGATTTCCCTATCCTCTATCTAACCACATGATAGATTCTATTATTCTCAACTTGTCAACAAACATGTATATCAACTTGGATTTCAAGGATGCACACATATTCTCAATCCCACTGTCTATGAAACTGAAATTAATTTAAACTAATAAAATGACTAAAATTAAACACATTTTAACGCTAACAAAATGATCTGAACAGACTCGGATATTTTTCAAATTTTTCCCAGCGAAGTCTTGATGTAAATTCGCCAACCACAAACGCCTTCTTTCTTCCGACAATACACCCATATACCATGTTAACAGTGCACTTTCGATATAAGCTACATAACTAACCGAGGTATATCGAGTGAAAAAATACGAATTGTTTCCCTTATCTTCTATTAAAATCGATATCTCTTATGCTTAAACAATACAAATTAAGCCTTTTTAAACCGCTAGTTTGTTGAGATGTTCGATTTTAAAATTTATTACATCAATGGAAAGCGTTGGATTTTAGCTTCGTCCAAGTATATACTTCAACACATCTATTTAAATAAACTGTTTAACCTACCATATGCCTAGCTGTTTTACATTGAGACACGCAGATAGGAATAATTTGCCTGTCGTCTGCTAGTTCGGAAGGTGTTTATTTCTCCCCTTCAAGGACAATCGATAATACTGTTTGTCATTATCCCTATAAGATCTATTATGACATCCAAAAACACTCGACAATAGTTTTACCATTTTCAATTAATATCAATTGTTAGCACGTGTTTACACTTTGCCGTCTTCTGACAATTATTCGGGTCATGACCTTATCTTTAATATGGCGACCGGCCTATCGATTACGTAATCTGCAAACATAAAGCAATATACCTTTTATGTCAACCGACATGAAAACATTCAATGTTTTGTATTATCATATTAATGATGTATAACTTGTTTACAAGGTCATCTCAGTATAAGATATCGTTCAAGCTTGTTTTAGTTGCGCGTATTATCTAACCTTAACTTTTGGCAACATAAATAGATGGGTATTTCCAAAATGCTTATTTAAGAATATGAATCACGAAAGAAATATTTTCATTTTCGTTTTCGTTGTGAAGAAAATTAGAATTTATGTGCATTTAGCATAAGTTGTGATAATAGAGAGGTACAAAATGATTTGGCAGATATTAGCGATAGCTACATTATTAACTATATGTGCAAGATTTAATTTGACTACAGGTAAGGCTAATGCTTTTTTTTTTCTTAAATAGATGTTTTCTAAAACTCGAAAATATGGGTTCTCCCATCTAATCTATGGGTACAACACACTTTTTCAGTTTCATGGTACATTATCATTCACAATAGGGTAATCAAAGCGTTGCGTCTATTGTCGATATATATTGTATTAACAAATTCACGGCGATAATGGATATTGTCAAAAAATATGATAAACGAGATCAACAAGGAAATGCGGCGTTCAATGCAAACCCTAGAGCTGGTATATTATTATGTCACTTTCACCTTATGTATTATCTACCTATAAACTTTAAAACTACAATTATATAAATCACCTCGTCAAAGGCAACACTTGAATTTTATAATAACATTGGAACAAGTGTGCGCCTAATGATTACTTAAGCTAGAATTATTCCAGGGATGTTAATTTGTACAATACTTGATACCGCCGAGCTTTGTATAATTTATGTGCCTAAGGATGATATAAAATATCAACTGTGGAAATTTTACTCATAAGGCGATATTCGATCTGTACACAGTCTTGATTCAGTTCTGCAGATGTTTCGAATTCAGTGATCTACTTTTCCATGAATGACTAACCTGCTTTCGGTGCACTCTACGAAAAGTTTGTTTTGCTCGTTTGTACACTAGGAATAGAGACTCAATTTTTCTTGGTCATCCAGCATGCATCCATTTTTTTCACGAGTATTTTGGGAAAGATTGAAGCTTTTTTTTGTAATTAATTCTTTTGATGTTATTTTCATGGCCGACCAATAATCATACATTGTTGATTAATTTCACCATTGCTTATAATCGGTTAAAATCGGGCTTCTATGAGTTGTTCTGAGCCTTTAAGTCTTTCAGAGTATCTTCTTTTCCAATTTATATGAATTCGAATATTTGCTTCGATATCTACTGAAACGTAACATAAATATGCTTAAAGACGCTTTAGTGTTTGTTTCTACGAATTGAAACATTGCACAGAAAATATGTAAATCCTGTAAAATGGTTAACTTTTTCATCATTTGTTTCATAGACTCCATACTTTATGGAGTTTCGTATGACAATTGATCTGATAATTCCTGATTGTTGTTTTATTGTAAATAAGATATTTTTCTTTTTCATTACTGTTATTCCTACATATGTAAGGTCAGTTTGGCATACTGTGCCTTGGTTAGTTGAAGAGTCCTCTTGAAACAGTTTTTCACAATCCTGTGTAATACTAAGCAAGGTCCTGAATGCATCGGCTTTTCTGTTTCTATCTTTTTTGTCGCTGAAAATCAGTGACAAGATATGGTGATGTTAAGTGTTTTGACCCAATATTTACTGTAAGTCTCTTTTTCATATAAAGCTGCTTTCCTCCCAGAAAAATAAAGAGTTACGTTTTTAATCAATTTACTTTATCAAATTCAATAATTATAATGCAGATTAAAATCATTTTAACTGAACTAATACAGAATCACATAGTGTCCGACTTGTTTTTAGCCCAGTTGTAAGATATTTACATAATTTACACATTCATAATTCTCAACTTTTCAACAAATCAACTTGGATTTCAAGGATGTATATGTATTCTCAATTCCACTGAAATTAATTTAGACTAAGAAAATTACAAAAATCAAACAAATTATACCGCTAACAAAATGGTCTGAACAGCCTCCTTTAATTTTCAATTTTCCCAGCGAAGTCCTGATGTAAATTCGCCAACCACACACGCCTTCTTTCTTCCGACAATTCACTCGTTTTCTCTCCTTCACGAGTTACTACCTCGGGCAATCGATAATACTGTTTGTCATTATCCCTATCAGATATATAATGACATCCTAAAACTCGATTTTAAACAAATTTCAATTGTTATCGCTAAATTCACTGCGGTATACCGAACCCCGGATATTGCTCGATATTATGAGGACTTTCATCCCTTTTCGCGACTTTGAACGAGGAAAGAAGGTAAGTTCAGTGACGACATTTTGAATTGCTTTGATATAATTTTTTTAGAAAAACAAATACTTCGATAATTTCCCTAGTTACTGAAAACCCAAAAATGTTGAGAAATAGCTTTGAAATGTAATTAGGAGGTAAAATTCGTCTCTTTGCTCACGTGATAAATGAGATCGGATCAGTCAAATTTGATGTTTTTGTGCATATACTTCCTTAAAAGAAAAACTTGAATCGAGTGAAATGTGATAATGATGATAATGTTTATGTTGTAAATGTTGAATCAACAATAGAACCTCAGATGACAGTGTATTTTGAGAATAAATACACTTGTCAGTGTACCAAGTATTGCGTTGGAGTTGCCCGCCGGTGTCACGAGTGTTGCTTTTAGTGTAACGAGTACTGGTTATCATTATAGAATAAATGCAAGTAGTAAACACAGAGCATTTAATCTCAAATATTTCTTATTTCTTATACATATTTACACTATATGTGCAGAATATACAGAGTTCGGAGGTAATTTACTGGAAACATCTGCGAATAATCCAGATATTCATTCCTGCTCATGAATAATCTCAGTCGAACGAACTGAGCAATTTTCTATGTTTACAAAGTTCTCGTTGCTATCAAGGATCAACCTTTCCAGAATTTGTTAATAATTATTGCATATCTTACTTTAAATAATAAAATAAATGCATCCAAAGTGCATTCATGCTGCCTCAAAATTGTCATTATTAGACGGTATTGAGCAAATGTGCCAATATCTAATATCAACCGACTTCCTACTATGCCAAATATCCATATAAAGGTAACTTTCGGTCATTTTGTACCTGTACTCTAGCAACAGCAGACCGTCTGCACGTGAAATTGGTTACGTCATTAGCAATGAGTTACCATATGATTGCCAGCGGGTACAGCTCAAAAAATCGAAAAATGGATTTTGATAAGATTATGATAAAGGGCAGCAGATGCAATAAAAAGGTTATGTTCCTTATAACCTTTTACCTCATAAAGGCGTGTTTTGAAGGCTTTACACCCCACCCCTTTTGAGGCATCAAATAGTGTAAAGCATGCGCTATTTAGGCACCAACACTGTTTTTTTCGTTTGAGAAATGTTGTTCAAAAGAGTGATCATTTTTTCGGCGCCACACCCATTAAAAAGGTACATCAAGGGGGTGCCACAGGGAGGATGTGCCCCCTTCTGTTTGTGGGTTTGAAGTGGGCTGTAGCCCCTCTAATCGCCGAGAAGATTTGGGACTTGTGGGGTGGGGGGCTAAAATGGCCTCAGATCGATTTAAGGTACCGTGTAATCAACGCCGAAAAGCCTTAGAATTTATCTCAATCAATTGAGAAGTTGCTGCAACTTGAAATCAGTTTTTGATGGGAAAACACAATGAAAAATAGAGATTTTTGGCAATTTTGAGACGTTCCCTCGTTGCCATGGTTACTGGAAATCTAAAGTTGAGCATGCTTTCCTCAGGCTATGGTCCAGCTAACATTTGTGCCCAGTTTGATCAGTATTGAAGCATTTTTTATAGTTTCATAGCAGTTTGAACTTGTAACAGGAGGCTTAAGTCAATGAAAACACCCATTTTTTGCAATATGCTCATGCTGTAAAAGGTTAAGACGATACCGGCATACTTGGACGGCATAAGCCCTCGGGCCAATTTTTTACTATGTGTGTCGATATGTTTCTTAAGGCAAACTTGCCCTGTAAAATCCTATTATTAATGTCATCTAAATATGTTTTTTATTCTTCTTCTTTTCAGAGATGGGTCTCCTTGATCAGTTTCTTGAGACATGTAAAGATTTGTATCGTCCATTTTGATGGTTCTATCCTGCTCCCGACCCTGCTTCCGACCCTGCACACACTTTTACTTTATTTCATCTATAGTGTGATTTTCAATCAAAAGGGGAATTAAATCTCTGTATTTGCAAAAAGAACAATAATAACACTGAAAATTGTTGAATCTGAAATTTTTGAATAAATACAGTGTAACTTCCGAATTCCGGAACTTCTGAAATCCGGAAACTTCTAAAACCGAACATTTTTTTCGGTCCCGATTTTTCCCTTCTATTTTCTATTAAGATAATTCCGGAACTTCTAAATTCTAAATTCCGGACGATATTTTCGTAAAATTAGAGTCAAATCAATGCAATTTTACCTCCAAAAACTGGAAATATCCAAAGGTGTGAAATACATTGTAAAACGAGAATTTTTACCCTGCAGGAAGATTTAATCTCCCTATCGATTGTTTACTAATTAGCGGTGATCGTGTAATTTGACACGCGTCAAAATCACAAACTGTGAAATGGTATGTTTCAAGTGATGCGGTTTCTCAAAGTAATTTACGGCGGTCAGTTAATTGGAAGTGTTTATTAGCGGATTAAATGACAATTAATTGGACAATGTATGCATCAAACGTCTTTAAGGATTTTATTGCATTTTATGTTATAATTAATTAACTAGCATTTGCAGGTAAGATAAAAATGTATTCTTTTCATGCACATCTTTATCTTGATTAAAAAACTATTATAAATGATAATACAGTAATGGTCACATCTTCCTTGACATTAAGTGATATAAAGTGGCTTAGTCTTTTCCACATTATCATAAATTCCGTAAACCTCTGAAATCCGAACTTTTTGACAAGTCCCATGAGTGTTCGGTTTTCGGAAGTTACACTGTATCATATAACAGTACATTATCAGAAAAATAAAATGGAATGGATAAACAGACGTAAGAATTAGACAAAAATATCGATTTTCCATACTTGTGTGTTCATTCTGTTGCAATACACTGTACACTAAAGTTGGGCTATCTTGCAATACTCTGTACACTTAAAATCAATACTCCGTACACTTTCTTGTATCTTTTTTGGCCTATATCTTTTTGAACTTTCACACTTTTTGCCTGAAATTTGGACAAAGCATACTTGGATTGTAAATAAAAAAATTGCTCGATTCAATTTTTTTATATTGGTAATATAATAATTTCTAACGATTCTACAGTATCGCGGTCAGTATTTTTTAGTGAGCAGCGGATCATTAAGGGGTAGTTTAATCAATTTTACAAATCCCTGTAATACTTATATGTCTTTTAGAGCTACAAAATACCTCTAGATATATAAAACCCGTTGAGATAAAAGAATTAGCCATAAGTTTGGAAAATATCGTCGCTGAACTTACCTTTGTTCCCCGTTCAAAGTCGCGAAATGGGATGAAAGTCCTCATTATATCGAGCAATATCCGGGGTACGGTATACAGCAGTGAAATTTATGAACGCTTCGATGGAAGTGTTTACACTCAATAATCCGGGTCATGACCTTATCCGGCTTATCGATTACGTCATCTATAAAGTGTCTAAAGTTACATAAACCTCTTATGTTAACCGACCTGAAACAATTAATTTAAAAATAATGTTTAGTTTTATTTAATCTACCATTTTATACGATTTACAACTTGTTCAAGTCGCGTGTATTATCTTACCTTCACTTTTGGCAACATAAATAGATGGGTATTTCCAAAAGGTTATTTTTAGAATATGAATCACGAAAACTTCAATTCGTAGAAATATTTTCTTTTTCGTTTTAAAGGAAATTAAATTTTATGTGCATTTCGTATAAGTTGTGAGAATAGAAAGGTACAAAATGATTTGGCAGAGATTAGCGATTACTACATTATTAACTATATGTGCAAGATTAAATTTGACTACAGGTAAGGCTATTGCTTTTTTTCTTAAAATGATATTATTGTGAAACTCGGTAGTATGGGTTTTCCCATCTAATCTTTGGGTGCAAACAAACTTATACAGTTTCGTGGTGCAAAAGCGTTGACCCTATTCTCGATAATAATGTATTTTTTAAAAGTTGTGACTGTAAGTTTGTTTGTACCCCGGGATAAGATGGGGAAAAACCCACAAACTTCCGAGATCCGGGATATTTTTATTTTAGTAAAATGTATAACAATTAAATGTTATTTGTATTTTTTGTACGCGTTATTAATCAAGTATGTAATGGAGCTGTTCTTTACTTTTTTCTCTCGTTATCTAATAAAACCGACGTGACACAGATATATTCTTTTTATTTCGCTACTTATAACATCACGTGGCAAAGACACCGCGGATGATCACGTGACCCATATCGTACAATGTGCTAATTAAATGGCGCTTAATACAGTAAAATTGAGGTAAGCATACAGTTAACGTTAAATTTATATGTTAAACAACGGCGCACGGAACCTCTGTATAAAAACACATATTGTTCTGTTATTGGTTATGTCACGGTTCAGAACTGTTCACTATTTAGGGGAGAAGATGTGTAAGCGGCCGGATAGCTCAGTCGGTAGAGCCGCGGAACGGTATTCCGAGGGTCCCGGGTTCGAGTCCCGGTCAGGCTGCACATTTTTCTCACCCTGTGACATTTGGCGCCCAACATGGGACCGTGACTGCATATAGCTCAGAGTTTAATTCACATTGCTCTGTAACTCTGTGAAATTCGAGGATGAATTTCAATATAGCAGGGGAGTATGTCACGGTTCAGAACTGTTCACTATTTAGGGGAGAAGATGTGTAAGCGGCCGGATAGCTCAGTCGGTAGAGCCGCGGAACGGTATTCCGAGGGTCCCGGGTTCGAGTCCCGGTCAGGCTGCACATTTTTCTCACCCTGTGACATTTTGGCACATAAATGGAATGATATAGGAATGATATGGAATAATGGATTGTATATCGGACTGTAAACAGACAAATACAAGAGATATATATATACAAATACAAGGACAAAATGATACATAAAAACGATATTCAAAAACACGAATATCGACCACATGACATACTTCCCCACTTTGGGGAATGTCGCCCCGACATTCATAAAATATTAAAGAGGAAGAGCTTGAATCAGACATTGCAAGTAGTAAGCTTAGACCATAAAGTAACTAAACTACTAGGTACTACATAACTAAATCTAAATACTGAAGGCAATTACAACCTGTGAGTAAATATATAATACCCGGGCAAAATACCTTAAACTCAAGCATGTTCCACAAAAATACCGTATGCCGCGAATCGCGAAAAATATATGTCACGCGGAAACAAAATTTTAATTTATCAGTAGAACTGTGAATTCATTGAAGAGGTGCACTCTCAACAATAAATCCTTTATTTTTAAAGTACTGTAAAGTACATTTATAAATTATCAAGTTAAAATATATGGTACATGGTATAAAACATAAAACGAAACACATCAGGTACTAAGCAACGCCTAACTTCAAAGTTGAAACACACCTAGACTATAAATCAAAAGAAAAAGCATTAATCTAATTTCCAGTTATCATTAAGCATCCATCCGGGTTTCTTTCTTGTACGCTTCTGCCTCTGTAAATTGTTGTTGTTCTCCTTAGATGGATTTCTCAGTGCAGGAATAACATATTTAGAACCTGTAATAGAATGAGATGTTTTATTTGGAACAGAATAAGAAGTTTGAGTTGTTGACGTGACATCTTGTTTGCTATTTGATGTTCCTGTAAAAGAATATGATAAACAAGATCAACAAGGAAAGGCGGCGTTCAATGAACGCAACCTCCACATGACCAAGTTGACATACAATTGTTAGAATCATGTATTGTGGCAGAATTGCTTTGTGAAATATTAGATGGACTTGATGTAAGTGAGGTATTGGAATCTAACGGAGCTGTAATGGAAACATCAGAGGAGGGATTGGAGAACGAGTTCTGATCCGAATGTAAGTCAGAGGAAGCTGGCTTGTATAAGGACTCAGTTGTTTTACACAAAGGCATCCCCATAAAGGGAAGTAAAAGGTTCCTGTGCAAAACCCTGGACCTTTCCTTGCTGTTCTCCTTCTTCACCTCATAGATGGGAATTCCAGAGGTGGGCTGGCTAAGAATGGTGTAAACATCCTTCTCCCATCTATCTGCAAGTTTGGATTTTCCCCGAACACCTACATTTCGGACCAGTACTCGATCCCCGGGCTTCAATTCGGCTTCTCTCACACGGAGGTCATAGTACCTTTTATGTTTCTTGCCTTGTTTCTTGGCCTCTCGGAGTGCAACAGAATATGCAAATTTGAGTCTGTTCTGGAGACCGGAGACGTAAGAATGGTCCTCGACAGGAGATTTGTCTGGTTCGATGCCAAGAAACGCATCGATGGCAAGCCTAGGGTGGCGACCAAACATGAGAAAGTGGGGAGAATAACCAGTAGAAGAATGGGGAGTAGAGTTATAGGCATGGACAAGAGCAGGAACATGAGACTTCCAATTGACCTTCTTGTCGTATTCCAGGTTCCCCAACATATTCAAGAGGGTTTCGTTAAAGCGCTCAGGCATCCCATTTCCCTGTGGATGATACGGAGTAGTCCTGGTCTTGTCAATATTGGCCAACTTGCACAACTCCCGGATAACTTTGCTTTCAAAATTTCGTCCTTGATCACTATGGAACCGACTAGGAAAACCATAGTGACAAACAAAATTTTCAAAAGAGAAGTTTAGCGGTAGTATGTGCAGTTTGGTTCTTGGCAGGGATAGCCTGAGCAAACGAGTGAAGTGATCGGTAATGATCAAGATGTTTTCATAACCACCCCGAGACATCTCCAGAGAAAGAAAATCCATACAGACAATTTCCATTGGATAACTCGACTGAATAGGATTTAACTTAGCAGTCGTTTTATCCAATGACTTTCTCCGGATACATCTGGGGCAGTTTCGAACCCTGTGTTCGATATACTGCTCTAACTGAGGCCAAAAGAAACGTGAACGGAACAAGGAAATCGTTCTTGTACAACCTTGATGTCCTGCCTCATCATGCAAACCCTGGAAAGCTAAATCAAGCATATGTTTCAGGGAGAACAAGCTGAGTAACAGGATAACCATTTGAAGTACCTTTACGGTAAAGAATTGAATCCTTAAAGTAAAGGTTGCTCCATTCCTTCAGAAACGATCGAACCTTGGCCGTTTCATGTGACTTTTGGCGTTCAGTTAACCTATGACCAATTTCAAAGAGTTGAACTAAACGGGAAAGTGTTGGATCATCTTGCTGCTCCTTCTTCCAATCAATAGACTTAAGGCTGCTTCCGACTTCAATCTCGTCTCTGGGATTAAGAGAAAGAACAGTTTGATTTAAAGAAATACATTCAACAGCTGGAAGTTGACCTGGACCTTCAGATTGAGAAAACAAAAGAGCCTTGACAGCATCTGAAAGGAGAATGTTAGAATCAGGAAGAGAAGAAGCTGAAGGAATTCTAGAAAGGGTATCGGCGTCGATGTTCTCTTTACCAGCTCTGTACCGCAAGTTGATGTCATACGCAGACAAGGAGGATAACCACCTGTGACTGGTAGCATCAAGCTTGGCAGATGAAAACACATAGGTAAGTGGGTTATTGTCTGTTCTAACTTCCACAGAATTACCATAGAGATAATCATGGAACTTATCACAGACATACCACTTAAGAGCCAAGAACTCTAGTTTGTGAGCAGGATAATGTCTTTCTCCTGCTCTCAAACCCCTACTGGCATAGGAAATAACATGCTCCTTACCATCAGCACCAATCTGGTAAAGAACCGCTCCCAAACCGCTAGTACTGGCATCAACATTAAGAATGAATGGCTTATTGTAGTCAGCAAAAGCTAAGACTGGAGGAGAAGAAAATTTATCTATCAAAGAACAAAAGGCATTCTGCTGATCTGGACCCCAATTGAAAGGAACTTTAGATTTCTTAGAAGAACTTTTGCAGGTGGGAATACCAGTAAGAAGGTCATTCAAAGGTTTGGCGATCTGTGCGTAGTCTTTAATGAACCTCCTGTAATAACCTGAAAAACCTAAAAAGCTACGCAACTCCTTAAGGCAAAGTAGGTACAGGGTATGTCTTGAGTGCTTCAATCTTCTCAGGATCTGTCTTCACACCATCAGCACTAACAATGTGACCCAAATACTGGACTTGCGGCTTAAAGAATTCACACTTGGACCCTTTAAGTTTAAGATTGTGCATCTCAAGACGTTGAAAGACAGACTGAAGGCGACGGAAATGAGTAATCAATAGAATCAGAAAAGATGATAATGTCATCGAGATAAATCAAACAGTCACGGAGAGGTGAAGTTCGCACCCATACAACGCTCCATCAGACGCTGAAACGTTGCAGGGGCATTGGTAAGACCAAAAAGCCATTCTGTTGCACTCATAGAATCCGAGAGGCCCACTACTAAAGGCAGTCTTTTGCTTATCAGATTCTTTGACTGGGACCTGCCAGTAACCAGAAGCGTAGGTCTAGTTTAGAGAAAATAGTGGAACATATGAGAGAATCTTTAGTTTCGTCGATGCGAGGAAGGGCATAAGCATCCTTGATTGTACGGCTTTGTTCAGTTTCCGGTAATAATCGATACAAAAAACGCAAAGACCCGTCCTTCTTTCTTACTAACACAACATTAGAAGAAAAAGGACTCTTGGACTCACGGATCGCTCCTGCGGAAATCATGTCTCGTAAATGCTCACGTACCCTCCTCAAACATCCCTGGTGGTATTCGGCGATAAGGGTCTTTAAAAGGTGTGGGATCAGACAGATTGATTTCATGTTCGACCAAGTCAGTAGAACCAAAGATCAGTAGGCCCAGAGGAGAAAATATGTTTTCCACTGATTGAAGAAGGAAGTTGCCTTAACCTGCTGTTCACGAAGTTAAAGTTTCAGTGGGAATAGAAATACCAAGGTCATCAAGAGACTTGTCTGAATTGTGGGATTTATCAGCAACGCCCTCTGAAGGATCAATTGGTGCGAACAACAGACACATCATGTAAGTTACAAAGAGTCATTCTTGGATGAATGGTAATAACTCTAGCAGTCAAGTTACAAACACGTACTGGAACCCTGCAAAAAGAGAAGTACCAGGTTGTAATTTAACCAATCTAGGGCACACATTCAACATAAGAGAATCAGTAGACTCTGTAACACCACATGACATGTTGCCAATATGTCTCACCTTGCCTCAAGTGTTTGTGTTTCAAAAGGCTTCACAATGACAGTCTGATGATGAAGAAGAGTAACAGGTTTGGTGACAAAGTCAGGCAAGAAGATATGATGTCTGAAAGTGAAGATGATGTTGACTCTGTTCCTGATGACTTTAAAACATTCAGTATGTTGGTGCCTATTATCAAAGGAACTCCTGCAGGAGTACTCTGTGTCTGGAACAATCAAAATAGGAGCTGAAAAAGATTGTGATGAAAGAGAAGGAAAAGAAATATCAAGAACTGAATATCCAAGATATGGTACCTTAGAAACCATTAGCAGAACGCCAAATATCCAACATAAATCTGACAACTGTGACATGACAGGCTGAGGCTTTAAAGATTTTGAAGAAAGGAAATTCCAATAGATGAAATCATAGAACCAGTATCTATCAAAGCTATAGTAGAAGTACCATTTATAAGAATTTCAGATTCATTAGAAGAGCCAACTAGAGGAAATGTAGAAGCAGGGGCAATAGAAGGGGAAGTATGACCTCTCATCTGCCCTGCGATGGAGGTCGACTGTAGTTTAAAGGACTGGCAGAGGCTTTGACATGTGTGGAAGATCTCTCTTGTTTCAAGCCCTTGAGTTCCTTCTCCATACTAGACAGCCTGGACTCCATGCCTTCCATCTGCTTAGAAAGGGCCCTTATTTCCTGGAGAAGTCTACTATCTACAGTACTGACACACTGCTGTGCAGGAACAGACTCATTAGGAGTAATTAGACGTAGTAACAGAAAGTATTGGCCTGAGGGGTTGCCTGCTTAGAGGAAAGAGGGAGAGAAGTGGCTAACCGAGACAAGCGTAAGTCTTCCTCAATGGCTCTCAACTCTTTACGAAAAGTATTGAAGTTGAGGTCCTTCTGAAAAAGAAATCTAGAGGCATTCTTAAGCTCTATATCACGAAGGCCTGACCACAACCTACCCCGCAGCATCTCATCCTTGGACAACCTATCAAGATTGCATGTATCCTGCTTAGCAACCTCTCCAGACGCCAAACTATAGTCAGCAACAGATCATCCACCTTCTGCTGTTCATTATAAAACTGTTCCTTCAACCCTTTCAGTTGAATGAACATTACCATAAATGCCAATCTAAAACTCATTCAAGATCTCAGGAACAGTGGCATTTTCACCTAAATGCAAAAGAACAGCCTCTGGCACTGCCTTCAAAGATTAACGAATGGCCTCACCTGATAATAAATGGTGGATAATTTACCCTCATCAATGACACAATTGACATCATAGCGCCCATATCTCGAACAATTGACGAGTTGTATTTCCCATCTCCTGAAAAAGAAGTAGTAACTCAGGGATACGGGCATGTACCAAGTCCCTATTTGTCACAAAAGACAAGTATGGTTTGAGGGATAGGCATGGGTGGAGGAATGCTATAAACAGGTGGAGGAAAGTGACCTGGTGTGTTCTGCTGATATGTTCCCGAATATAGGAGTAGCGTGTAACATTAAATGTATGACTTGAGTGGTACTGTATGAGGTGTACTTGCCATTGCATTAACTTGAAACTTACCAGATTTCTGTAACTGTCTAGCAAAAAATTCTAGATCTGCATTTCTGATATCAGTCTAAAGGACTGAGTTGTACCATCCCGCCATGAATGGAGAAAACCAAAAAAAAAATAGATTGGACCAAAAAAAAAAATGAACGTGACTTAAAATTCTCAGGATTTTCAAATGGCCCAAATTGTACACCATACACTAAAAAAATTATTTACATCAGTAACCAGTTTTAGGTCTATATAGATGTAATAAAAAACAAACAATAGAAAAATAAAACAATTTTATTTCAAGAGAAAAAAACAAAGACTTGAAAATAATCAATCAACTTTATTCAAATTATGGCCCACACAGTGCACCATACATTACACACAATTTCAAGGTCACCTGAAATAATATATGTACCAGATACAGTCATAAATTAGATCAAAGTTTGTAAAAAAACAATAGATCTAATAACACTGATATTCAGTCT
Organism: Ruditapes philippinarum; assembly: GCF_026571515.1. NCBI lineage: Eukaryota > Metazoa > Mollusca > Bivalvia > Venerida > Veneridae > Ruditapes > Ruditapes philippinarum. The sequence goes on from NW_026852808.1 coordinate 59,748, forward strand.
CTATTATAAAGCAGTATTAATTCAACTGAATAATAGTCAGTGCTTAACTTACTAAATAAATAACAAACACCTAAGACTGTCAAGTTACAGGTAACAAGTCTATAAAATTATATTGTGAAATGCACAGACACTTGTTCAGTTACTTGCTATAGTGTATAAATTTCAACTAAATTCATGGTAATTGCAAGAGACACACAGGCTTGTGAAATTATATGCAGGAATTCTGTATTGCAACAATGTTCAGTCCCAGTACTCTATACAATTTCAGAAAAAAAATCCCAAGATCTAATTACTTACACAGATTATCTATAAAATTTTACCTGCAGGCCATAGACCTCAACTTAATACAAGTACACACAAAGATAACCGGAATTAAAATAAATGTGTAAAGTTTCCCTATCTTCTGATTTAGACAATTATTTTCAATTGCAAAATGTTTAATTTTCAGTTCATAAAGTAAAATAATATGCCTATCAACAGACTTTCTATAATGACTAAATGAGTAGAACCCAAAATTATCAACTTTTCAACTGTTGATACAGTAGCAACAATTGATTTGCTATTTGTATATATGTTAAATTCTTGTAAATATAGAATAATTCTATATAAGAAAATATATATCCACTTACACAAAAACACTTCACTATTCGCGAAAATGAAGATGAAGTTGAATGTCGGTTTCTCACAGACTGTGTATAAAAATTATAAATCAGGGGATTTAAAAATGAAACAATTTATTTTAATTAAAGAATAAATATATTCACTTCAAATATATTTACCGGCTACCATGATACCGTCGCAGTATTTCAAAAATGAAATGTTATTTAAAGTTTACAGAATTTTAAATATAATTGATTTTAACTGCCGGGTTGAACAATTTATTCTAACTAAAGAATAAATATTTTCAACCTCTTGTATACTTTATATTTACTCACAAAGTCAACTACAATGCTGTCTGTTCCTACAATAAATGCTAAACCTATTCAATCTAACATGCTTACCTCAGGCAAAATTCTGGTTCAAGCAAGTCCTGCTTTTAATAAAATAATAATAATAAAGATAGGTTCAGTAAGTAATCAAGGTACAATAAGTTATCAGGATAGGATATGAAAATAATTCAGCTGTTGGATTTAATATATCTGGGGTTAATATAGGATTTATTACAGTAAATGGACAATACCAGAACTGGGTGGAAGTAATTTAAAATAAGGGACAAGGTGTAATATACTAGTTATTCAGACCAAGATGAAAGATAAAAGAGACAGAGTGTTAGCTCACCAACCACCTGATAGTTAAATGCTGTGTCTACATGTCTGTGAACTGTATCAATCTTGCCCAGCAACAGGATAAAAATCAATAATCACAGAAAGCCTGAAGTACAAGGCTTTGTGGAATTCAACCTAAAATATACAAAAATCAAATAAATAATATAACATGTAGATCTATGGTTCAAACAAATTGATTTTCACATGTAGATCTTGATCAAGATTTTACACCACTCGAATATATATAAATGAAAAATCAACCTAGATCTATCTCCTTATACAATTCAATAACTATAAAAGGCACTAGATACTTATTAAATTGAAAATAATATGTAAACACTGAATAATTTTTAAAGAATTTACAAGTACAGCGTGTTTGTTTATCTATTAAATGTTCGAAAGTCACAAATATATAGTTTGTCGTCTAAAATGTTCCGAAGAAGTGAAATAATCCAACGTTTATATATAAATAAGAATAGGTACCTTTAATTAATTAAATGTTAGAGCTCTTTAAAATAAAGAAAAATAACTAGTTGAAACTTTTGTTTGTTTTGATGGAATTCCTCGGGAGTACCCGGTCACCGGAAGTAAACCAAAAATATAAAAGCCGTTCTGATTGGCTGTAGTTGGGAAATCCCTACGTCACCCTCTGTGTTCGTTGTTTCGTCACCAATATATTCGTACCAATAAAAAACCAATCCAAACATAAAAATCCACACTGGCCACCAATGTCCATTTATATCAAAACTCGTTCTCCAATCCCTCCTCTAATGTTTCCATTACAGTTTCAGCTCCGTTAAATTCAAATCACTCACTTACATCAAGTCGATCAAATCTTTCCAATAGCAATTCTACCACAATACATAATTCTAACAATTGTATGTCAACTTCTTTTACAAAAACATCAAACAGCAAACAAGATGCCACGTCAATAACTCCAACTTCTCATTCTGTTACAGGTTCAAAATATGTTATTCCTGCACTAAAAAATCCAACTAAAAACAACAACAACAACTTACAAAGGCAAAAACGTACAAGAAAGAAACCCGGATAAATGCCAAATAATAACTAAAAATTAAATTAATGCTTTTTCTTTTAATTTATAGTCTAGGTGTGTCTCAACTTTAAAGTTAGGCGTTGTTCAGTACCTAATGTGTTTCGTTTTATGTTTTATACCATGTACCATATATTTTACCTTAATAATTTATAAATGTACTTTACAGTACTTTAAAAATAAAAAATTTATTGTTAAAAGTGCACCTCTTCAATAAATTCACAGTTCTACTAATAAATTAAAATTTTGTTTCCGCAAAACATATATTTTTCGCAATTCGCGGCATACGGTATTTTTGTAAAACATGCTTAAGTTTAAGGTATTTTGCCCGGGTATTATATATTTACTAACAGGTTGTAATTGCCTTCAGTATTTAAATTTAGTTATGTAGTACCTAGTAGTTTAGTTACTTTATGGTCTAAGCTTACTACTTGCAATGTCTAATTCAAGCTCTTCCTCTTTAATATTTTATAAATGTCGGGGCAACATTCCCCAAAGTGGGGAAGTATGTCATGTGGTCGATATTCGTGTTTTTAAATATCGTTTTTATGTATCATTTTGTCCTTGTATTTGTATATATATCTTCTTGTATTTGTCTGTTTACAGTCCAATAAACAATCCATTATCCCATATCATTCCTATATCATTCCATTTCTACTCATCTCATTATAACAACTAATTTCTCATATTTCATTCTAAACATAATTTGCATGCCGGGCCTCAGTTTTTTACAAAACTTCCCGAAATCCATCTCACGCATGCGCACTTTAAATATAAACATTTCTATTGTTTGCGCCAGAAATTGTTGTCTTGTTTATTTATTTATTTATCAAGGCGTATATTTATGTCCTTACAGGTAATTGTTGTTATTCATTATGTTTCATTATCATGCATATTTCCATTAATCGTTTCTGTATTCCGAATCTGTATTTATGCACTTTAATATAAACATTTCTATTGGTTTGCGCCAAAAATTGTTGTCTTGTTTATTTATTTATTTATCAAGGCGTATGTTTATGTCCTTACAGGCATAAACAAACCATTCCTACATTTAAAAAAGGACCATACGACCTTTTGTAATAACCTGAAAAACCTAAAAAGCTACGCAACTTTTTAAGGCAAGTAGGTACAGGGTATGTTTTGAGTGCTTTAATTTTTTTAGGATTTGTTTTTACACCATTAGCACTAACAATGTGACCCAAATACTGGACTTGCGGCTTAAAGAATTTACACTTGGACCCTTTAAGTTTAAGATTGTGCATTTTAAGACGTTGAAAGACAGACTGAAGGCGTACGGAAATGAGTTATTAATAGAATTAGAAAAAGATGATAATGTTATTGAGTAAAATTAAACAGTTTACGTGAAGGTGGAAGTTTGCCCATACAACGCTTTTAGACGCTGGAACGTATGCAGGGGCATTGGTAAGACAAAAGCCTTTTGTTGCACTTATAGAATTTGAGAGGCCAACACTAAAGGCAGTTTTTTGCTTATTAGATTTTTTTGACTGGAACCTGCCAGTAAGAGCGTAGGTTTGAGCTTAGAGAAAATAGTGGAACCTATAAGAGAATTTTAGTTTTGTTTGATGCGAGGAAGGGCATAAGCATTTTTTGATTGTACGGTTGTTTAGTTTTCGGTAATTGAACAAAAACGTAAAGACCCGTCCTTTTTTTTTTCTAACACAACCATAGAAGCAAAAAGGACTTTTTGGACTTACGGTTGCTTTTGCGGAAATTATGTTTTGTTTTGCTTACGTACCTCTTAAACATTCCTGGTGGTATTTTGGCGATAAGGGTTTTTTTTAAAAGGTGTGGGATTAGACAGATTGATTTTAATTTTGACCAATTTTAGTAGAACCAAGATTAGTAGGCCCAGAGGGAAAATATGTTTTCATTGATTGAAGAGGAAGTTGCCTTAACCTGCTGTTTTTTAGAAGTTTTAAAGTTTTAGTGGGAATAGAAAATACAGGTTATTAAAAGACTTGTTTGAATTGTGGGATTTATTAGCAACGCCCTTTGAAGGATTAATGGTGCGAACAACAGACACATTATGTAAGTTACAAAGAGTTATTTTTGGATGAATGGTAAAAGCTTTAGCAGTTAAGTTACAAACACGTACTGGAACTTTGCAAAAAGAAGTACCAGGTTGTAATTTAACCAATTTAGGGCACATAAGAGAATTAGTAGACTCTGTAACACCAGATGCCATGTTGCCAATATGTCTCACCTTACCCTTAAGTGTTGTTGTTTTAAAAGGCTTTACAATGACAGTTTGATGATGAAGAAGAGTAACAGGTTTGGTGACAATGTTAGACAAGGAAGATATGATGTTTGAAAGTGGAGATGATGTTGACTTTGTTTTTGATGACTTTAAAACATTCAGTATGTTGGTGCCTATTATCAAAGGAACTTTGCAGGAGTACTTTGTGTTTGGAACAATTAGAATAGGAGCTGAAAAAGATTGTGATGAAAGAGAAGGAAAAGAAATATTAAGAACTGAATATCCAAGATATGGTACCTTAGAACCATTAGCAGAAGAAATATTTAACATAAAATCTGACAACTGTGACATGACAGGCTGGGGCTTTAAAGATTTGAAGAATGAAATTTTAATAGATGAGATTATAGAACCAGTATTTATTAAAGCTATAGTAGAAGTACCATTTATAAGAATTTTAGATTTGATTAGAAAGAGCCAACTAGAGGAAATGTAGAAGCAGGGTCATTAAAAGGGGAAGTATGACCTCTCATCTGCCCTGCGATGGAAGGTTGACTGTAGTTTAAAGGACTGGCAGAGGCTTTGACATCCTGAGTGGAAGATCTCTCTTGTTTCAAGCTCTTGAGTTCCTTCTCCATACTAGACAGCTGGACTTCATGCCCTTTATTTGCTTAGAAAGGGCCCTTATTTCCTGGAGAGTCTACTATCTACAGTAGTGACACACTGCTGCTGTGCAGGAACAGACTTATTAGGAGTATTAGAGGTGGTAACAGAAATATTGGCCTGAGGGGTTGCCTGCTTAGAGGAAAGAGGGGAGAGAAGTGGCTAACCCGAGAACAAGCGTAAGTTTTCCTTAAATGGCTTTTAACTCTTTTACGGAAGAGTATTGAAGTTTAAGGTCCTTTTGAAAAAGAAATCCTAGAGGCATTCTAAGCTCTATATTAACGAAGGCCTGACCACACCTAAGACCCGCCGGCATCTTATTTTTGGACAACCTATTAAGATTGCAATGGGTATTTTTGCTAAGCAACTTTTTAGACGCAAACTTATAGTTAGCAACAGACTTATTCACCTTTTGCTGTTTATAATAAAACTGGGTTCCTTTAACCTTTTAGTTGAATGAACATTAATAAATGCCATTTTAACCCTTATTTAAGATTTTAGGAACAGTGGCATTTTTTTTACCTTAAATGCAAAGAAACCTTTGGCACTGCCTTTTAAAGATTTACGAATGGCCCTTTTTGATAATAAAAATTTCAAGGTCACCAACACTGGCCACCAATGGTCGTATGGTCCTTTTTCAAATGGTAGGAATGGTTGTTTAATGCCTGTAAGGACCATAAACATACGCCTTGATAAATAAAATAAATAAAACAAGACAACAACAATTTCTGGGCGCAAACCAATAGAAATTATTTATATCAGAAGTGATGAATTACAGATCCTGCGAAATACAAAAACGGATTCAATGGAAATATGCATGAATAATGAAACATAATGAAATAACAACAATTACCTGTAAGGACATAAACATACGCCTTGATTAATAAATAAAATAAACAAGACAACAATTTCTGGCGCAAACCCAATAGAATATTTATTACCAAAAGTGCGATGCGTGAGATGGATTTTCCCCGGGAAGTTTGTAAAAATGAGGCCCGGGCATGTCAAATTTTTTGTCAACATGAAATATGAGAAATTAGTTTTATAATGAGGATGAAAACTGGAATGATATGAATTGGAATGATATGGGATAATGGATTTGTATATCGGACTGTAAACAGACAAATACAAGAGATATATATACAAATACAAGGACAAAAATGATACATAAAAACGATATTCAAAAACACGAATATCGACCACATGACATACTTCCCACTTTGGGGGAATGTCGCCCCGACATTCATAAAATATTAAAAGAGGAAAGAGCTTGAATCAGACATTGCAAAATAGTAAGCTTAGACCATAAAGTAACTAAACTACTAGGTACTACATAAATAAATCTAAAATACACTGAAGGCAATTTCAACCTGTGAGCAAATATATAATACCCGGGCAAAATACCTAAACTCAAGATGTTCCACAAAATACCGTTATGCCGCGAATCGCGAAAAAATATATGTCACGCGGAAACAAAATTTTAATTTATCAGTAGAACTGTGAATTCATTGAAGAGGTGCACTCTCAACAATAAATCCTTTATTTTTAAAGTACTGTAAAGTACATTAATAAATTTATCAAGGTAAAAATATATGGTACATGGTATAAAACATAAACGGAAACACATCAGGTACTGAACAACGCCTAAACCAACTTCAAAGTTGAAACACACCTAGACTATAAATCGAAAGAAAAAGCATTAATCTAATTTCCAGTTATCATTAAGCATCTCATCCGGGTTTCTTTCTTGTACGTTTCTGCCTCTGTAAATTGTTTGTTGTTTTGTCCTTAGATGGATTTCTCAGTGCAGGAATGACATATTTTGAATCTGTAACAGAATGAGAAAGTTTGAGTTGTTGGCGTGGCATCTTGTTTGCTGTTTGATGTTCCTGTAAAAGAAGTTGACATACCAAATTGTTAGAATCATGTATTGTGGAAGAATTGCTTTGGTGAACATTTGATGGACTTGATGTTAAGTGAAGTATTGGAATCTACGGGGCTGTTAAAGGAAACATCAGAGGAGGGAAAATGGAGAACGAGTTCTGATCCAAATGTAAGTCAAGGAAGCGGGCTTGTAATAAGGACTCAGTTGTTTTGCACCAAAGGCATCCCCCATTAACGGGAAGTAAAAGGGTTCCTTTGTGCAAAAACTCTGGACTGTCCTTGCTGTTTTCCTTCTTCACCTCAATAGATGGGAATTCCAGAGGTGGGCCTGGCTGAGAATGGTATAGACATCTTTCTCCCATCTATCGGCAAGTTTTGGATTTTCCCCCCGAACACCTACATTTCGGACCAGTACTTCGATCCCCGGGCTTTTCAATTCGGCTTCTCGTCACACGGATGTCATAGTACCTGTTTATGTTTTCTTGCCTTGTTTCTTGGCCTCTCGGCAGTGCAAACAGAATATGCAAATTTTAGTCTGTTCTGGGAGACCGGAGACGTAAGACTGGTCCTTGACAGGAGAATTTGTCTGGTTCGATGCCAAGAAAAACGCATCGATGGCAAGCCTTGGTGGCGACCAACAACATGAGAAAGTGGGGAGAATAACCAGTAGAAGAATTGGGGAGTAGAGTTATAGGCATGGACAAGAAGCGGGAACATGGGACTTCCAATTGACCTTTTCTTGTCATCTTCTAGGGGTCCCCAAACATATTCAAGAGGGTTTCGTTAAAGCGCTCAGGCATCCCATTTCCCTGTGGATGATACGGAGTAGTCCTGGTCTTGTCAATATTGGCCAACTTGCACAACTCCCGGATAACTTCGCTTTCAAAATTTCGTCCTTGATCACTATGGAACCGCATAGGAAACCATAATTGACAAACACAATTTTCAAAGAGAAGTTTAGGGTAGTATGTGGCAGTTTGGTTCTTGGCAGGGATAGCCTGAGCAAAACGAGTTGAAGTGATCAGTAATGATCAAATGATGTTTCAATCAACCACGCCCGAGACATCTTCCAGAAGAAAGAAAAATCCATACAGACAATTTCCATTTGGATAACTCGACTGGATAGGATTTTTTAACTTTAGCAGTCGTTTTATCCAATGATTTCTCCGGATACATCTGGGGCCAGTTTCGAACCCTGTGTTCAATATACTGTTCTAACTGAGGCCAAAAGGAAACGTGAACGGAACAAGGAAATCGTTCTTGTACAACCTTGATGTCCTGCCTCATCATGCAAACCTGGGAAAGCTAAAATTCAAGCTATGTTTCAGGGAGAACAAGCTGAGTAAACAGGCCTAACCATTTGAAGTACCTTTACGGTAAAGAATTGATCCTTAAAGTAAAGGTTGCCTTTCCATTCCTTCAGAAACGATCGAACCTTGGCCGTTTCATGTGGACTTTTGGCGTTCAGTTAACCTATGACGCCAATTTCAAAGAGGTTGAACTAAACGGGAAAGTGTTGGATCATCTTGCTGCTCCTTCTTTTCCAATCAATTGACTTAAGGTCTGCTTCCGACTTCAATCATCGTCTCTGGGATTAAGAGAAAGAACAGTTTGGTTAAAAGAAAATACAATTCTGTAACGGCTGGAAGTTGACCCTGGACCTTCAGATTGAGAAAACAAAAGAGCCTTGACAGCATCTGAAAGGAGAATGTTAGAATCAGGAAGAGAAGAAGCTGAAGGAATTCTAGAAAGGGTATCGGCGTCGATGTATCTCTTTACCAGCTTCTGTACCGCAAGTTTGATGTCTACGCAGACAAGGAGATAAACCACCTGTGACTGGGTAGGCATCAAGCTTGGCAGAAATGGAAAAACATAGGTAAGTGGGTTATTGTCTGTTCTAACTTTCCACAGAATTACCATAGAGGTAATCATGGAACTTATCACAGACAGACCACTTAAGAGGCCAAGAACTTTTGTGAGCAGGATAATGTCTTTCTCCTGCTCTCAAACCCCTACTGGCATAGGAAATAACATGCTCCTTACCATCAGCACCAACCGCTGGTAAAGAACCCGCTCCCAAAACCGCTAGTAACTGGCAACAACATTAAGAATGAATGGTTTTATTGTAGTCAGCAAAAGCTAAGACTGGAGGAGAAGAAAGTTTATCTATCAAAGAACAAAAGGCATTCTGTGATCTGTACTCCCAATTGAAAGGAACTTTAGATTTCTTAGAAGAACTTTTGGCAGGGTGGGAATACCAATAAGAAGGTCATTCAAAGGTTTTTTGGCGATCTGGTGCGTAGTCTTTAATGAACCTCCTGTAATAACCTAAGAAACCAAAAAGCTACAGCAAACTCCTTAGGCAAGTAGGTACAGGATATGTCTTGAGGTGCTTCAATCTTCTCAGGATCTGTCTTCACACCATCAGCACTAACAATGTGACCCAAATGACTGGACTTGCGGGCTTAAAGAATTCACCACTTGGACCCCTTTAAGTTTTTAAGATTGGTGCATCTCAAGACGTTGAAAGACAGACTGAAGGCGACGGAAATGAGAATCAATAGAATCAGAAAAGATGATAATGTCATCAAGATAAATCAAACAGTCACGAAGGTGAAGTTCGCCCATACAACGCTCCATCAAAGACGCTGAAACGTTGCAGGGGCATTGGTAAGAAACCAAAAGCCATTCTGTTTGCACTCATAGAATCCGAGTGGCCCAACACTAAAGGCAGTCTTTTGCTTATCAGATTCTTTTGACTGGGACCTGCCAGTAACCTGAGCGTAGGTCGAGTTTTAGAGAAAATAGTGGAACCTATGAGAGAATCTATAGTTTCGTCGATGCGAGGAAGGGCATAAGCATCCTTGATTGTACGGTTGTTCAGTTTCCGGTAATCGATACAAAAACGCAAAGACCCGTCCTTCTTTCTTACTAACACAACATTAGAAGAAAAAGGACTCTTGGACTCACGGATCGCTCGCCTGCGGAAATCATGTCTCGTAAATGCTCACGTACCTCCTAAACATCCCTGGTGGTATTCGGCGATAAGGGTCTTTAAAAGATGTGGGATCAGACAGATTGATTTCATGCTCGACCATGTAGAACCAAGATCAGTAGGCCCAGAGGAGAAAATATGTTTCCACTGATTGACGAAGGAAGTTGCCTTAACCTGCTGTTCCGAAGTTAAAGTTTCAGTGGGAATAGAAATACCAAGGTCATCTAGAGACTTGTCTGAATTGTGGGATTTATCAGCAACGCCCTCTGAAGGATCAATGGTGCGAACAACAGACACATCATGTAAGTTACAAAGAGTCATTCTTGGATGAATGGTAATAACTCTAGCAGTCAAGTTACAAACACGTACTGGAACCCTGCAAAAAGAAGTACCAGGTTGTAATTTAACCAAATCTAGGGCACACATTCAACATAAGAGAATCAGTAGACTCAGTAACACCAAGATGCCATGTTGCGCAATATGTCTCACCTTGCCCTCAAGTGTTGTTGTTTCAAAAGGCTTCACAATGACAGTCTGATGATGAAGAAGAAAGTAACAGGGGTTTTAGGTGACAATGTCAAACAAGGAGATATGATGTCTGAAAGTGGAGATGGGGTTGACTCTGTTCTTTGATGACTTCAAAACATTCAGTAATGTTTTTGGTGCCTATTATTAAAGGGAACTCTGCGCAGGAGTACTCTGTGTCTGGAACAAGCAGAATAGGAGCTGAAAAAGATTGTGATGAAAGAGAAGGAAAAAGAAATATCAAGAACTGAATAATCCAAGATATGGTACCTTTAGAACCATTAGCAGAAGAATATCCAACATAAAATCTGACAACTGTGACATGACAGGCTGAGGCTTTAAAAGATTTTGAAGAATGAAATTCCAATAGATGAAACCATAGAGCCAGTATCTATCAAAGCTATAGTAGAAGTACCATTTATCAGAATTTCAGATTCATTAGAAGAGCCAACTAGAGGAAATGTAGAAGCAGGGTCATTAGAAAGGGGAAGTATGACCTCTCATCTGCCCTGCGATGGAGGTCGACTGTAGTTTAAAGGACTGGCAGAGGCTTTGACATCCTGAGTGGAAGATCTCTCTTGTTTCAAGCCCTTGAGTTCCTTCTCCATACTAGACAGCCTAGACTCCATGTCTTCCATCTGCTTAGAAAGGGCCCTTATTTCCTGGAGAAGTCTACTATCTACAGTAGTGGCACACTGCTGTGCAGGAACAGGCTCATTAGGAGTATTAGGTAAAGAAACATTGGCCTGGGTTGCCTGCTTGGGTGGAAGAGTAAGAGAAGATGGTAATCTGGACAAGCGCAAGTCTTCCTCAATGGCTCTCAACTCTTTACGAAGAGTATTGAAGTTGAGGTCCTTCTGAAAAAGAAATCGAGAGGCATTCTTCAGCTCTATATCTCGGAGGCCTGACCACAACCTACCCCGCAGCATCTCATCCTTGGACATCCTATCAAGATTGGCACGGTATCCTGCTAAGCAACCTCTCCAGACGCAAAACTATAGTCAGCAACAGACTCATCCACCTTCTGCTGTTCATTATAAAACTGTTCTTCAACCTTTCAGTTGAATGAACATTACCATAAATGCCATCTAACTCATTCAAGATCTCGGGAACAGTGGCATTTTCACCTAAATGCAAAAAAGAACACCTCTGGCACTGCTTTCAAAGATTTACGAATGGCCTCCCTGATAATAAATGGTGGATAATTACCCTCATCAATGACACAATTGACATCATAGCGCCATATCTCAAACATTGACGAGTTGTATTTCCCATCTCCTGAAAAAGAAGGTACTCAGGGATACGGGGCATGTACCAAGTCCCTATTTGTCACAAAGACAAGTATTGGTTGAGGGTTAGGCATGGGTGGAGGAATGCTATAACAGGTGGAGGAAAGGTGAACCTGATGTGTACCTGTTCTGCTGATAAGTTCCCCGTATAGGAGTAGGTGTACATTAAATGTATGACTTGAGTTGTACTGTATGAGGTGTACTTGCCATTGCATTAACTTGAAACTTATCAGATTTTCTGTAACTGTCTAGCAAAAAAATTCTAGATCTGCATCTGAATAGTCTAAGGACTGAGTTGTACCATCCGCCATGATGAGAAAACAAAAAAAAATGGATTGGACCAAAAAAAAAAAAAATGTGACTTAAAATTCAGGATTTCAAATGGCCCAAATTGTACACCATACACTAAAAAAATGATTTACATCAGTAACCAGCTTAGGTCTATATAGATGTAATAAAAAACAAACAATAGAAATAAAACAATTTTATTTCAAGAGAAAAAACACAAAGACTTGAAAATAATTAATCAACTTTATTCAAATTATGACCCACACAGTGCACCATACATTACACAAAATTTCCAGTTACTTTGTAGCTTTCTCTGTTAAGGCCTGAAACTCGAAAAAGTTGTTTTTGGTGTTGAGTACGCACTAAAATGCGCTGTTTTCAGTACATGAAACGCATTGTGGGGAAAATTGGCACTGACACATGGTGCAGAAGTGTAATTTTGCCTTTCATGAACAATTTCCTACCTTTGTAAAGCTGCATAAGGAAGTTGTACGTCATTTTACAAAACGAGTACAATGGCCGAACCAAATTAAATGAGTACAATGGCCGAACGATTTTATTGTCCACTCAATCTCGTCAAAATTTTCATTCCATAATACTTGTTTCTCGCTTCCTGTCATTGACGTCTTGCAAGTATAATATTTGAAAGTGAAAAGTAAGAAGAAGTATTGAATTAAATGAATTAATCATTAAATTAAATTCTCATCTTAATAGTATTCTGCTTTGTTACATATTGTACATCACCTTAAAAGTATTTACAATGCAACCCCCCCCCCCCCACACAAAAAAATGCAAAAATATACATTTTATAGAATTTATTTCACCAGCACAATATCAGTTTTAATTACATACATAAATTGTAATATAATTTTGTCAATTTATTTGGAAATAAAGTTCAGATCTTTATTTGTATTTCAGACGCAGAAAAAAGTGTTATTTTAAATGGTAAGCATATTAACGTATATCTATGGAATATATGCTGTATATTTGAAATTCTAATATTGTTCTTACATTATCGTTTATTACTGCATCACACCATAATACCGTAAATATTTCATTATCTTTATAGGAAAGATATCTTTATATAAGTTCTGGTATGTTTATTTGCCGGCATTGTGGCAAATCATTTAGAGCTCGATCTGCTTTAAGTAGTCACGAGCAGATTCACGAGCAGAAGGCGCCACATAAATGCTGTTGGACATATAATTTTTAGTTTTTACAACAAATTACAAAGGCATGTATGTAAATTGCATTTCAAATAGGAAGTACATATCATATCTGACGGCTTGCGTGTCAAAGATAAAGATAACCCAAAAAAATAGTTAAATAAAGAAAAACTATTAAGAAAACATTTCATATAAGGACACATATTATGAAACCTGGTTATAATAGCTTCAACGCCGTTAAACATAACATGGAAGCAAAATTTACATAATTATCTGATAGTAATGCTAACTTCTAATGTGTTTAAATTATTTCAGAGCAAACAACTATTGTGGACCAAAACCGCATCAATGTGAAGAATGTGGTAGTCCATTCGCAACAAAGTCTGAACTGAAGCAACATAAGTTATTTCATGTTCAACCCACTCTAACATGCAGCATTTGCTCCAAAGCTTTTAGAACTAGGACAACGCTGTTATAAGCTTAATGTGTTAATGCTTTTCATTTGTTTTTCCATCAAGCACTTTTTTTTATCAAATTCATGCCATTTATTTACACTGCCATAATCATTGTGATTATTTTTGTGATTATTATGTATGTGATATTGTTTTTTTTTAGATTATTCAAGTATAGATATACTTTTCTATGTCTACAGTATTAAAATGTATAATATAAATGATGATGAATATTTTTTTGTGTTTATCAATATTTTGATCTTATCATTATATTAAACACCGTTATATATTTTTGTGATTATTTTATTGTGATTTTATTTATTTTGTGAGATTAACCAAGTACAGATGTACTTTTTATGGGCAATTAAATTAATGACCAAGCCTTTTTGTTTACACCAATCAATATACATGTATTTTTTTGATTATTGTATGTATCAATAAGATTATTTTCGTTAACAACTCATCTGAGCATAACGTGCTCATGGTGAACTATTGTGATCCCCTGTCATTCGTCATCATGCGTCGTCTAAAATTTCTATAAACAGCCTCCCCTGTGAAACACATGACTGTACATTAACCAAACTTTACAGGAATGATCTTTGGGAGTCCCCTATCAAATGTGTTTATATAGTTCCGGTCTTTGCGTATGTAAGTCACAGGGCAAAAACGGGAGCTTCAAGAATGCAAATCTTAAACATTCTTGTTGTCTGAAAGTACTAGGCCCAGATTTTTGGTATCATCTATAGGTCCTCTTCCCAAGTTGTTCAAATGCTGCTTCTAATGTCAAAATTGGCCCCATCCCGTGGTCATAGGTTTTCCTTATATGTATATAGTAAAAACCTAAAACATATTCCATTACGAAATGACAAATGCTTCAGATTAGACATTTGACAATAAGCATTGTGTAAAGGAGATTAGGACCATGTATATAGTATAATTAAAAAATATTTTATGCATAAGTATGATCTAGTGTCCAACATTTTCCAAATGTTTGTTAGAAACACTTGCTTTACTGCTTTTACACAAACAGCAATTTGTCCTTAGGCGAGTGTTTTTTTTATAATTAAACCATCTTTGAGTTTTATGAGGTGAGTGTTTTTATGATTAAACATTCTTCGAGTTATATGAGATCTCTCAAGTTCAGATGTACTTTTTATATCGGCATTTTATAAAAAATAAACGTTTAAAACATATTAAAGACTTTCTCTTTATACAGATGAGCTAGTTCTAGAGGAACTACCTGAATTAATTGTTCTGGTTAAAATTAATTCAAAAATGGGAAAAATATGCAGTAATGTAGTAATTATTAAACAATAACACTGTTAGGTATATCCCCATATTGGGCACAAATGCGAATCTCTGCTTCACCATATTTAAAATTGATCAAATAATTAAACGTCTATTCCCATTTTTAACGAAAGCAGAAACTTCGCCTGATTAAAAACTGGCCTTTTTCCCCCCGGAAAAGCCAGGGGTGCTTTCGTACTTATTTTCCCTTCCCCGTTGATTTTGGTTTCCCCCTTTGGAAATTTAAATTTTCCAAATTTTTGTGCGCTCGTTTTTGTCAAAATGGTTTGGGGTTTCCCGAAAATATACATTAAAAGCGTAAGGGGTTTTGTCTCTCATATTTTCAAGCATCTATCAGCAGAAAAAAGTAATAAAAGTACAAGAAAATAATTTGAAAAATTTTGATTCTATTTATTCTATGGCAGGAATTGCTTTTGTTTAGGATTTTAGTTGCAGTGGTAATCGTATCATTTAAAGTGCATTGATTGAGATTGGATTAGTATTGGTAGTAGTCGTGTCAGCGGTGGTAGTTTATTTGTAAAAGTGATTGTTATAAAGCTTAAATCGATATATATTACAGTGGTACTAATAAGGTGATTTTCTTAGTGGCAGTAGTTATTGATTGTTTTATCTGTTGCAGAAAGTGTTTATGATGTGGCTTACTTAAACTTAACGTTTGAAGGAATCGATCGACCAGGTTTCGAATGTTTGAGGTCTTGCTTGTCTATCTCTTTGTCAGTCTTGTCTATTTTCTCGTAAACAGCCTTTTTGCTGGTGCAGTACAAAAATGGCCTATCAAAACAAAATTTATATAAAAGTTTAAAGAATAATTGTCTTAAATGGAACAAGTACTTGTATTTAAATAATATAGATTAAACTAGGAAAAACATTCTCTATAAAAAAGTATTAAAGAAACATGTAACATTTTTAATAAGAGAAAAAAAATCGCCTTTGTTAAGAAAGTCATCAGTACAGTTTTAGAAACCATGTAAAGTGATATACTGTTTGTAATTGCAAAGCATTTGAAAAGGAGAACCTGTCTGGGTCCATCCTCGTTTGCATTTGCTCTAGCGTGTTTCCAATATGGCTACCAAACTCCTTTGACGTGAGAGTACCTTGTCCTCTCTTGTCGTGTAGAGAAACTTCTGAAAAGAGTGTTTCACCAATCATGCTACTGAATGCTCTTTGCTTATATGTTTCTGTTGTTGTTAAGGCATACAGCAAGCACTTTGCATCGATACAAGCTATAATCCCTTCCCAGAGTTGTATAGGCCAACCTCTGACGTAATATGTTGCAGGTGGAAACTCGCTAAAGATTTTCTACTAAGAAGTTTGGTACGGAGAGACTAGCGAAGTTGAAATCTCTCTCGTGCACTTATTCCCGGCTTATCTTCAGCTTCCAACCAAGCCCTGATGTCATGACATAATGCTGCACTTTCTTCATTACCATTCTTTTTCATCTCATTTTCTACTTGTTTCGAAAAAATGTGTTTTTGCCATTGCATCTGACATAGGGTCGGTTACCTCTGAAACCATAATTGGTGTTAAAAGTGTCTTTTAAGATTTAGCAACTTTACACCAGGCTTCATTTGAGAGGCCATCTACGCTCCCATGACAACTTTTCCTTCTTGCCCTAGTTAGAAGATGTGTTGCATCTATACATCTGACTTCATACTGGTTTCGTTCAATGCTATATTCTGGATGATAAAACCATTCATATTTAGTATCATCTCCTGTAACTTGTGACATCAGCATTTGCCAACTATTGTTATTATCAGGCCATTCAAATTCGGCCGATATCACATTCAAATGTTCCTTCCGAAACTTCGTTATAACCCGAGTGGCTAGTTCTTTCAAAGACTTTACTTTATAGGTCTTGGAACGCTTTTGTTTGGCCATTGTCTTCAATGAGTCACCTGGAATTTCTAATGCTTGTGATATCTCACGTATTTTGACGCCTTTGGGATCAGACTCTTTCGTTCCTTTAACAAGTTTTTTTGTTTAAGATATCTTAAGATAATTCTTATCTCAGAATCAAGAAGAGCAACTAGAGAGTCTTGTGATTTAAAGTATTCTCTTAAATTGCCTCCCATTTACCTGATTTATTACAGGTGCCGGTCGTTTGCAATAAGCGCAAAATACCTTCTAAATCATTCAAATTAATTAGTTTCTGACTATTTACATGTATATCTGACAGACATTCCTGGTTCTTCAGATTTTTATCAAGTTCAATTACATTTTCCGAATTTTCCACTTGTTCATTAACAACATTTCCAACGCCCATTCTGTTTCGCTTACATTGGCAGAAAAAGCATCTTTTTCTATGCCTGATTCTACTTCAGTCATTGCCAACACATTGCATCAAGTTCCCACGATTCCTGAACTGTCTCAGGCATCACATCACCTAGTGTAACAGGTTTTTATACAAGATTTGCCTTTTCTTCATACGTAGGTTTTGGTAGATTCTTTGGCAGCTTTGGGAATCGTTTACCACCAGATGTAACAACAATCACATTCCTGGTTTTCTTTGTCACATAATCTTCAATCTTTTCTCTCTGCCACTTTATGTTGACGTTTTGTTAAGTACCAAAGCATCTCCCGTGGGTTAGATCCCCGGGAGATGCTTTGGTAGTTTAGCACGGAGGAAGGTAGTCTAGTACTGTTGTAACTCTTCAGGAACGATGGTTAGGAAACTACCCGCCTATATGACTGAAATACTGTTGGGAAAAGGCGAAAAATGAAACAAGTAATTTTTGTCACAATGTCTGTTTTACTTAATTTTTCAACAGATTTCCATATATCTTTGTGAGTTGGTGAACAGTAAGAGGAGTACCATTGATTGCTCGAGTCATCATGTTATGACACTGCCCATCAAATGACACACATGGTATATGAATCCCTTTCATATGTCACTCCGTATGTACGTATTCTGCGATGCGTCTCATTGTACGACCGTCAACCATGCTACAGGAGCTGCCCGAATTTTGTCAACTCAACTTTCCAGCTTTGATCTAAATCAGCTATAAAAAACACTACCGCTTCGGTCGCTTTCTTTCTTCGATTATTTATGTCCATCAGAAGAGTTTTCACATCTTTAATTGTAATTTTCTTTTGGGCACCGCTTGTGACAGTTGTATTTTCTTGAACGCCTACAGTACATGATGTAAATCTGCCTATGATTTGAATTGCTTTAATAGTTTTTGTTATCTCTTCCTTGAGGGCTTTTTGTTCGGGCGATTATTTTGTTGGACGTTTTGGTTTATCATTTGCGTAAAAAGCAATAGCTAATGCAAGAGCCTTTTTGAACAAATCAGCGTCTCTGTACACTTTGTAAACGAAGGTTTCGGCTTCTGTTCAGCTTACAAATAACAGATAGTCTGTGTTTAAAACTTCTGTTTCAGACAATGTATTGTCCCCACGGAGACTACAATCTGAAGAGACTACAAGAAAGCATTGTTGATCCATGTACTGCACTTGTACAAATCCTTCCTCACAAAAACAAAGACTGGCTTCAAGCACAGGCAAAACCTTGCGAAGTATTGTGGCAACCGCATTGACCTCATTACGAGAACAATGCTCAATAGCCAGTTTTGCTGTTTGTGATGGGTCTTTATCAGAAATATTACCGATGTGTTTGTCAAAATGATCCTTTTGTTTTCCTAATCCTTTGCCACCTATCGCAGAGTAAATTGTACTGCCGGTTATTCGCGCTTTTTTCTTGTTTCAAACCATGCATCTGATCTTTGAGGAAAAAGTCGGGTGTTATTTTTGTTTCCAATTTGATCTTTTATGCTGATATATTTGGGATGGTTTTCGAGATCAATCAAATTTGTTGTATTATACACTTCACCATTCACATATGCAATGCATTTGGTGATTTGTTTCGTTACTCTGACTGCTTTGTTCAAATAATTTAAATATTAAAAGAAATGCTATTATTGCGCTCACAGCAAATGCGTATTTTCCATTTTTCCAATCTAATGATTTAACGTTAACTGTATGCCTACCTCAATTTTACTGTATTAAGCGAACGTTCAGACCATCATTTAATTAGCCCATTGTACGATTTGGGTCACCTGATTATCCGCAGTGAAGATATGTGACTATTTGTTCTGCTATTTATAAACACCACGTGTCACGGATATATGACTTTTGTTCCCTTATCTATAATTGACACTGATGTGTCACAGATATAAAAATGTTATTTTGGCACGTTTGGCATGTTATTACGTTTTCTATTATTTACACGCGCGGGTCCTCTGATCCCCTTTCAGATTTCAATTTCGTTTAGTTCTGCCCATTGTTTTCTCGTTTAGGGCACACACATTCTTTTACTTGGGGACTATACGCCACTTTTCATGGAATGGCAGTAACGTGTCTCATTGAAGATTCTCTGATAACCGCCGTATGAACACATCTGCGGATGTTTCAAACATCCAAATTTTACCATTTCATATTAAATGTTGAATAATGTTTAAGCCGTTGCTAGTGGGCGTGGACAGTAGTTTGCACTTGAACAGACTCAATCAAACCGAGCCTGAAACATTATCTGTTTTGACGTTTTGTGTGTTCTTCTTGTGGGAATCTTTATTTTTCTCTATTCAACCCCCGTTGGGGGCAAGCCTTTGTTTCCATGAGCAAGAAATTAAATTCATTGCTTTGTACTGATTGGTTCCATAAACGGAGTTTTTTTTAAAAAAAGAGTATAGATTCCATCACAGTCGAACTTAAATAAATTCGTATAAACAGAACTATGATTGACACAAACATAACACAGGTTTTACACTTTTTGTTTCGTTGTCTTTTGACAATAGCATTAAAGATACATGTAAATATTTGTTTTAAAACGATATAAGATAACATAGCCTTGTCTTATGTTTTTTTCTTTTCGTATTTGTTAAAACACACTTAAAGCATATACCATAAACAACACATGGCTGTTACGGCAATAATGGATATTGTTAACCCGAGAACTTGTTATGCCATTCTCACCTTATTTATTTTATTATCTACCGCTATACCATAAAATTCAATTATATAAAAACACATATATAATCAAAAGAAACACGTGTAACCTGTAACAACATTGGTACAAATGGACTCTTAATGGTTACTTTAGCAGAAGTATTCAAGTGAAATTAATTTGTACTGTACTGAATACCAAGATTTGTATTAATTTTATGACCCCAGGATGATATAATAAATATTACCTCTGATGGTCATATTCGATCTGAACACGTTTAAGTTGGGGTGTATGGAAGTTTTATTTACAACACATACAGCATTACTTCATTGATCCATGTATATGATTTAGTTTAGTTCAAACAGCATATATACCTATCGTTTAAGACATTGAAAATTGCACAACAGTCATTTTCTGTTAAGTTTCATTATTTCATTTCTTGTGCACAAACCTCATACGTTTAGTTATTCTTAACTAATAATGATAAACTCTCAAAGCGTTTAAGTTGATTTGAATTTGTTTTCTTTTATTTTCAGGCGGAAATATTTCTATACAAAAACTCGGTAATCAGACTGGTGAGATGTCATATGAATGTGGTAGAAATGTTACCCTTACTTGTAACTTTAAGAAGAGAAGATTTGCCATTTCGTGGATGAATGCAATCGATGTTATACCAATTGTAAAATGTTCACAAAATAATTGTTTTTTAACCCCCGATTATGAAGGACAGTACAGATTTACATACGATAGACAGGGCATCTTCAATTTGACAGTTATACAGATAACCAAGGAAGACAACGGGAGAAAGTTGATTTGTTCAGACGGTACTGACAGCGATTCTGAAATTATAAAAGTTACAGGTTAGCATAATCAATATATTTAATGTGTGTCTAGTTTTCGTATGAATGTTCTGAAATGTGTAATGCACATAATAAACATTATATTCATTGTTGTGTCAGGAAGCATATATTACAATATGTTCTGTGGAATTAGCCCAATGTCTTTCTTTCTCTCATATATAGGGACAGGCTAAGCATACTTGTTAGCACTAAGAATATAACACAACATGATCAAACAATTATGTTCTTACATTATTATGGTATTTTTTCATAATTAATTAATTAATTAATTAATTTTTAATGCATTTACAGACTATCAGCCTCTTCTTTTTGAAGATACAATAAGTGGGACTGTAAGAGCGATATCGGGCTGTATATCTCAAGACACTGAGGTTTCTTTTAAATGGATAAAGATGTCAGTAAGTTCTCTATATCAATTTTAGTAACAATGGAAACAAAACTTCCTTCCTGAACTTCCATCGGCCCAAATATTGTTTACGTACTGTAAGGAACCGAAGCGCGTACAAATAACAATGTATTGTTTAACAACTTGGTGCATGAACATTTATTATTGCGTTTTGATCTTTATGACATATTTTTCGATTCAAATGTCTTTACTTTAAAAACGACTAGTAAAAGAGACGTATTAAATAATGCATCTGGTCCATCAGAATCGACCTGTTAAATGTTTGTAGAACAAGGACATCTAGAAGACAGTTCTTATTGCACCATAACCATAAAATCGTAAGAACTGAAACAATACAAAAAATCATAAAATGATCAAACAAACAATATCAAGTCTCAGTTCTGACACATTAAATCTTACATCATGTTACTTTCTAAATATAAACATCTCAAAATGATATACATGTAATCAGAAGCAAACTTCAATCAAAACAACAGTATTATACACAGTCAATAAGACATATCAAAACCGTCGACCAAGATGTTTTATCAGAATAGCGATCAAGATATTTCTTACAGTACGTATTTGGCATTATCAAATACCACAAGTATGACAAGCGCTTGGGGCAAATAACATAAAGTCCAACTAATTGTTCAACAAGAACCCGTTGATTCCACAACAGACAAAAAGTGGAGATGGTTGTTTTAGATCTTCGGAATGTCTGCCATTCGTTGCGTTTCTGCAGGCCGTTTTAGTTTGCCGCAAATGATATACTGACGGATAAAGTTCGAAACCATCTTGCTCCTCAAATGTCAGTCCGAAGTTGATGTAACGTTAAGCTTCTTCTTAAATGTTGTACTGCCAGGGGAACGTATGAGATAATAAGACTTGTGATGTGTTCAACCTTTGTTAGTATCACGAAATGTTTGACAAAGTCCCCTAAATCTGCTTCTTTCAGTCCCCCACCAAACCCAGAGTAAGCCGTCGACAAGAATGAGTCTAAAGGTGTAAAGCCTGTTACTTTGTGGCAAAGTATCTGATGAGCACATAATGATACATTCATTCTAAAACGCCTTTTGTTGTAGGGGTCACAGTAGCGCAAGTTTCGAGTACCTTTTCTCTTCCACTGATGGAGAATGAACAACCTTTACATTCTTTGCTAATCTCATGATTCTAGCTGTGACAGTCAACGGTTTGCCAATTTAATAAAAAAAGAAAAAAGAGAGAAAAGATAAGAAAAGGATTCCCTTGTGTGTACAGAGTTAGGGCAGCTTAAACAACAAAATCTCCAAGTTTTAGCCCAATTTCTAATTTCATGAACCTCCTTTCACCAAAGAAAAGTTGGACCCTTTAATCAAGAGGAACAGATGAGTTCCTGTGCTGTTAAGCCACAAGGTGCATGATCAGCTGAACGGCTACCGTATTCCAAATAGAACCATTTGAAAACGTAACTTGCTTCAATGATTATCTGCATACGATTGGCGAAAAAGATATGGAACCTTCTTGATTTGTTTTTAATATAGCCAATGACTGCCCATGAGTCGGACCAAAAAACCTCTCTGGCAAATGGAAGATCTAATTCTTCTTTTAAGAATAAACTTGTCTTGACAGAAAGTACAGCCGCTGTTATTTCAAGACGAGGTATGGTGGTGACCTTTAAAGGCGCAACCCTTGTCATTCCCATCAGAAATGCACAGTGGACTGATGTTTTTCTACGAATATTATATAGGTACAATGGCCATACCTGTTGCAGCTAGCATCTGAAAAAAGATGCAACTCAATACTAAAATGGCTCCCGGAAAATGTGGACTGATATACCATGGAATATTGACACAATTTAAATTCGTCAATTCCTCAAACCATCAATCCCATTCAGGCTTCCTGTCCTTTGAGAGTATGTCGTCCTAACCAACTCAGTTTGGCACAATTCTTGAAGTATATGCTTCAGTGTAAATACAAATGGCGAGAAAAACCAAAGTGGATCAAATATCAAAGCCACAATTAACAGCAAGTTGTGTCTAGAAGGTAGGGTATTTTAACAATTTTCTGAATGTTGAATACATTGTCAATAGTAGTCATTTTGACACCAAGCGCACTTTCAATTTGTAGAACCTCGAATGCCGAATCTAACTTTTTTACCTCTGTGGCTCGTTCAGAAAATGGAATTGAGTCAATGACGCCTTTTATTTGATATGAATATATTCAGACGAGGACCATCATTTGCAAAAAGCAGCTGCACATCCGGTATAAGTTATATAGCTTATTTTTCTATTTTTACACTGGTCAAACCATCATCTTCATATAAATTGCTCTGTGCAAAATATGATCCTTGCAAGTATATTTTCTCTTTAGACTTAGCTAGGTATTTAAGGCCATAGTTTGAACATACATGTAGCGATGCTGCACCAAAAAGGTGTACGTTCGTTCAGTATACTGATGTCTTTGTGCCAGTTTCATCATTTTCCCGCCACAAGGAACGCAAAAAGGCTCTGTAACTATACCTCTGCCACTCACCCATATTAGCTCTGTACTGCAATTAAAATACCAATTCCTCAATCCAAATCCTTATAAATAAAAAGAGCCCTCCGTTCACCAACGAAGAATTAATGAAATATTCTTTCGACGCCACACATTATCGCCACAGATTATCTTCTAAATCTATACAGATCACCTGCAGGACCATTCCTCAGATCTGGACCTGTACAGAGATGTTCATTCAGCGACGCACCGCCATACTTTGCAGAACATAAGAATACTTCACGCAGCTTATCCCGCTTTTAAAGCAGCATGCCTCCAGATTCATGCTATTTTTCATGAAAAATTTGAAAATGTATTTGAATGTGTAATATTGTGAAGTATCCAAAAGGAAGCAATTTACACATTATCCATGGCACTTTAAAACCGCGTTAATTACCAAAAATGGTCAAAATATGCATTAATAGCCTTTACTGCGTTAGTAACGAAGTAACGACATACTTGTAAATGCTGACAATTCACTCATCAATCGCAGAGAATATGTAAAATATTACTTGAATCTTGAAACTTTTTACTTTTCCTTACATCTTAGTACAGTTTTCTCAAGTTTGATTTGATTGAAACATTTTGACTCATTTGGAGGCATGTAGCTTTTAGAATGATATACCCCATGATGTTGGATATACAATACAATTTTGACCTTCCTGTGGCTTCAATCAGGGATCTTATATTTCCGATCCTTAAAGATCGTTCAGCACGACATTTTTGTTGCGCTTGTGGTATTTTAGTTCTATCTATTCGGCATCTTTCTTGTTGGGTGGTTCCAGTATTTCTCACTTGAATACTGTTGAATCACCCTTAGGATATGAGGCCTGCTTTTTAAAATTTGTCTGTTGACGTTATATCTGTGATATGCAGGCTTCATAACCTCAGATCCCCTTTCATAATTCCATTTTATTTAGTTCCGCCCATTATTTTCTCGTTTAGGGCACACGCATTTTTTTACTTGGGGACCATATACCGCTTTTCATGGAATGGCACTAACGTGTCACATAGAAGGTTCCATGATAACCGCCATATGAACACATCTGCGGATGTTTCAAAATTCTAAATTTTACCAGTTCATGTCTGCTTAAGCCAGTGCTAGGGGGCGTGGACAGTAGTTTGCACTTGACAGTACCGTTAATGAACAGGCTCAATCAAACTGAGCCTGCAACATTTTCAATTTTGCCGCGTTGGGCTTTCTTTAGGGATTCTTATTTCACTCTATTTTTCGATTATACTAACTATGCATCAAAAACTCTAAATTTGTACAAATAAATGGTTTGTTTTAGCAGGTAGGGGCATTTTGAAATGGTCATCTTCTCTCTTATGTTATTATACCCCCACCACAAAATGTGGGGGGGGGGGGCTATAATGGATTCGCTTTGTCGCGTCCGTCCGTCGGTCGGTCGGTCGGTTGGTCCGTCTGTCTCCATTTTCGTGTCCGCTCTATAAATCCTATACCAATTGAAGGATTTTCTTCAAACTTGGCTCAAATGTTCACCTCAACAAGGGGATGTGCAGAACCCATGTTGCCCATATGTTAGCTCAAGGTCAAGGTCACAATTGAGGTCAGATATCAAACAATGAAATATTAGACAGTATGTCGTGTCCGCTCTCTGTAACTCCTACACTAATTGAAGGATTTTCTTCAAACATGGCTCAAATGTTCACCTCAACAAGGGGATGTGCAGAACCCATGTTGCCCATGTGTCAGCTTAAGGTCAAGGTCACAATTGAAGGTCAAATATCAAACAATGAAATATTAGACAGTATGTCGTGTCCGCTCTGTAAGTCCTACACTAATTGAAAGATTTTCTTCAAACTTGGCTCAAAAGTTCACCTCCACAAAGGAATGTGCAGAACCCATGTTGCCCATGTGTCAGCTCAAGTTCAAGGTCACAATTGAAGGTCAAATATCAAACAATCAAATATTAGACAGTACGTCGTGTCCGTTCTGTAATTCCTACACAAATTGAAAGATTTTCTTCAATCTTGGCTCAAATGTTCACCTCAACAAGGTAATGTGCAGAACCCATGTTACCCTTTGGCCGGCTTAAGGTCAAGGTCACACTTGAAGGTCAAAAATTGACTTAGAAAATGTTCTTAAATTTTAACATGTATTTGAATATTTCTGAAACTAGAAAAAGGTATTTGCTTGAAACTTAAAATATATATGAAGTGGCACAATATAGGTATGCAGGTCAAGTTTCATAACAGGGTAAGAGCAATTAAAATATTGTATTTTAACAAAGTTATGCCCCTTTTTAAGTCTTCAAATTTACATTAATCAAATATTAGACAATATGTCGTGTCCGCTCTATAAATCCTATACTAATGGAAAAAAACAAGAATAAAGATCAACAAGGCATAGGCAACGTTCACAGGACGCGGCCTCCGACACACTAAAAAAACCTAGAGCGGACATAAGGGTGAAAGGAGTGGGACATGTAATGTGAAATAATATCAACTAAAACGGGCCCATAAGGGAATTAAAGGGATAAGGGCTGTAAGGGTGAAAAGGTGGGGGGGGTTAAAAATGGGTGAGGGGGGGATTGAGAAAATACTTACCGTCAACGACAATCCAACAAGACAGACATCACAAAACATGTAAACATCCAAAACAAGTAACAAAACAGACATGAAAAACACGTGAAGGAACACAGAGGGGTACCGCCTTGGAACGGTCAGTGGTAGTTAAACCACTGGGGAGTTTAAACCGGTTTTAGGCGCGCCAAACCTCACTCTTAGCCCCAATATGTTCCTGAATGACATGAAAGTGTAAATAAAAATAATCCCCGCCAAGTGAAATTCTAACAATGGTCATGGTTACATTAGACGAAATAAATAAAACACATACAAAATTATGTAAATATGTAGAAAAAGGTACAGCCTAATGACCATTACCAAAGTACTCGATGCCTTAAAGGAAGGCAGAGCAACAAGAAAATCACCTACAAGGGCCCGACGAAGCAAGACAGAAGACGAACATTAAGACAATTCAGTCCCAAAGGGCTTTAAGAACTGTCCATCATAGAGTCTCCCACTTAGTCCGTCAGATGTAATTAAAAGAGGAAAGCGTAGCGTCCAACTGTAAAAGGGTTGAACACCAAGCATGCGGTATGCCTTAAAATAATTGGGTCATAACCTCTTTTAATAAACCGTTTGATAATTTTAGTGAAGACAGCAGAAAAATTACGATGACCCATGATCGTACGAAGTTTGTAAACCACATCTCCATAGAAGTCAGGCTTGCTAATACCTAGTCGTAAAAGAGTTTTTAAATTACAATTAAATTTTAAAACTAAGTCTGAATTACGATGGTAAAACTTTGTAAAATATTTACGCAATTTATGATAGCGATAACCTTGTTTAAGAAGTGTGTTAGTAATAAATAAATTGCGCTCATTAAAATCATCAACACGACTGCACGCCCTGGCAAATCTAATTAATTGAGAAATATACACCCCGTAGATATAGCATGAGGTACATCTCCATCTAAATGTGGATAGTTAACAATATTAAAATCATTTTCTTCAAACTTTACTCAAATGTTCACCTCAACAAGGTTATGTGCAGAATCTATGTTACCTTTGTGCCGGCTAAAGGTCAAGGTCACACTTGAAGGTCAAAAATTGACTTAGAAAACGTTCTTAAATTTTTACATGTACTTGAAAATTTCTGAAACTAGCACAAGTATTTGCTTGAAACTTAAAAGATATATGAGGTGTCACAAATAAGATATGCAGGTCAAGTTTTATAACTCTGTATTTCATTTTGACAAAGTTATGCCCCTTTTAAGTCGTCTTTAAATTTACATACAATCATTACTAGACAATATATTATGTCCGCTCTATAAATTCTATACTAATGAAAGGATTTTCTTCAAACTTTACTCAAATGTTCACCCCAACTGGGCAATGTGCAGAACCCATCTTACCCTTGTGCCAGCTTAAGGTCAAGGCCACACTTTAAGGTCAAATATTGACTTAGAAAATATGTAGTACATTTGGAAAATGAAAGATTATCTGTAACTGTTTCGAACATGATTTGACAAGATATATTTATACTAATACCTGTACAAATAGTCTTTTTTTCACCAGAGATAATTTCTTTTTATGTATATGTATTTGTGCCACTAAATTTATTCTCTTAACCACCTTTCCAAGTTGTCTTCTGTCAAGTGGGGGTATGAATCGCATTCAGCGATAGTTCTAGTTGTTTCTCTTATGTATGTTTTTCCCGAATTGTTTAAGAAATTAAACAAAAGTGTTTTTTGATACATCCTTGAAGTCTGATACAAATACATTTATAATTTCCCTTGATATGCTAGGAGGGAGTTTCTTACTAGAGTCGCAGTGACATAATCCGCTAACAATACCAGATTTAATCAGAAGATCCGTATTTCCTTCAATAATCAAACCGAAGGTCGCTTGAACTGCGTATGGCTAGTCCTCCATACCTGTTATTGTCCGATTCTGTGCTTAAGGTTACGGGCAGTTATACCCAATAAGAAGTCAAATTACACATGACCGCAAATGTGGTATTTCGTTGACTATCTCTTTAAGATGTGGCCAAAGTTTTGCAGTTTCTCTTGTTGGCATATGCGAACGAATAACTGGAATAAATCCCCTTGTGTTCGCACAGATTGTAGTCACTATTCTGTTGACGTAATCCACGGACCATTAGTCCCGTTATCCTCTTACTTTCAATGACTCTTTGCTGTGAGGTAATTGTTGATAAACTTAGCTTGATGGGTTTTCTTTTAACTTGTTAGGCTGCTGACGTATCGTCATAGATAAAGATTATGTCGCTCTGAGTATCAAACAAGGCATATGTTAGAACCTCACATGAATGTTTATGAACCTTGGATATAAGCACAATATGTCTTTCAATTGATGCATTTCCCTTAACCTTGAATGACGTTGCGGCCTTCATAAAATCATTGCCGGCTTCACATGTTTCTTTGTTAGACCTTTCCTCATACACACACGTTGGATGGCAGCCGCCTTTACACACGCTACAGGTCAGCTTCTTCCGACATTCATGATTCCTTTGACCCTTTCCGAGGCAACCATAACTATTGCAATAATCCTAACTAAATGTCGACCGCCTCCGTGGTCGAGGGGTTAGAGTCGATGAGTTCTAATGCAGTTACCTTTCTGGCGTGGGTTCGATCCCCGGATGGTGCTTTGGTAGTTTAGCACGGAGGAAGGTAGTCTAGTACTGGTGTAACTCTCCAGAACAGATGGTTAGGAAACTTCCCGCCTATACAAATTAAATACTGTTGGAGAAAGGCGTAAAATGGAACAAACAAGCAAAACAAACAAACCTTACTAAATGATATTTACCTTTCAATCGTTAACGAGTTAAGGTTATTGCAGGCCTAAATGAAGTAACCCTTTCTATTACAATAGTCACATAGTCGTTGTATCAAATTAGCTTTCTTTCTATAAATAGATGATTTGTTCGCAGTGGTTGTAAAAGTGTTTGCAGACAGCATATGGCCTCTTCTTTCGATAGGCGTTGAGGATTGCATAATACTTTTGCTGCCCTGACTATTAAGTCTACAAATTGACTGAACTTTGGATAAAGTTTGGATCTCTCTGTTCCACCTTGTTGTAATAAATTCTGGTGGTTTGCTTAATATTTTAGATTCTTTGTACAATCATCAAGTAAGCTCAAATTATGAACATTAGGAGTGGCATCTCGGCAACGTTCAAGAAAGTCGGCCAGTTCCCTCAGGGCAAGTGGATTTATAGATGCAATTCTTGGTCATTTGTCGAGTTTGTCTCTGAATGCCTTTTGTATAACAAATGTATGTTCATAGCGTTCATTTAAAACCTTTCTTGCACAGTCATATCTGTGCAAATAATAAATGATGTCTCGTTTAGAGACTCCCTTTCTTACGATAACAGTCTCAAATGATGTTCGCCACTCTTAAAACTGAACTGAAGAGAATCGCCGGTGAATATCATAGGTTCTGTTACAGACAATCGAATCAGATTTAGGGATTCCGAGATAGCCTTTGCAAGCGCAGGTCTTATTAAATTTTTAGATGCATGAAATGTGTTACTGGAGCTCTGATTAAGATGTGGAGAAGCAAGTTCACCGTGTGGAATCTTTGACGAAAAAACCAGTTCACATAGTGCTCAAGTGTGGAGTACATTATATAAATTAGATAGAGCAAGCAAGTTTATCTGAAGAAACTGCACTGTAAAATACAGGAGGCAATTGAAAAGTTTCTCTCTTCACAGAAAGTCCAGTGTGCGATATTGTGAATAAATCCTTGTCTTGATCAGTTAAACTGTGTGACGTAATTTCCGGCACTGTGTTAAAGCAGGAGTTACAAACTGTTCTCGAGAAAATAGTGTGAGCATTTTCACTTTTCTTTATTTTATCGAAACAAGAAACGTCAAAATCTGATACACCAGATAAAAAGTTTATTCAATATGGTAATTATTTCACCACTTTTATTTCCACCTTTCTTTTGCAAACACTTGCATGCGCTTTCCAACGTCCATATTCACATTTAAATGTTTGCAAGTGAGCTGCAGCTCGTTCGTTCACGTATTCCTCCATGGCTTTAGTCCTTTGAAACTGTCGAGAAGATCTTCGTAGGTCACTGTCATCCAATTCAGCAGACGGTCACAGATATCATGTGGATTGAGTTCTTACTGTATCAAGAGAAGGACAACTAGGTCACGACTGATTTTATTAGGATGTATTGCAAATAACGTTTCACATTGATACGTGAGTACAGAAACAATAAAAAAAATCATAAATTGACTAGAAAAACAATATCAAATCTCAGTTCTAACAAATTAAACGATTTTGCAATTCTTACATGATGTTTTTTCCTAAATTTAAAACATTTGAAAATGATATAATCAGTATTAAGCTTCAATCAAAGTAAAGAATTATATGAATATGAATGTAGGCAAAACCAATGGAGGAGGAAGTCAAATAAAAAATATTGTTCATCTTTTATTTTACATATTTCGTTCAAAAAGGTGTCATTCGGTATTCATGCACAGCTTTCGTCTTCGATTGGATCACCTTGACGATAATTCTTATGCCATAAACTTGCTCGGAATACCGTCGATTATCAGAGTTATATAAATAATGGCGGCGTCCAACTAGAAATGAGATTGAAAATTTCACTGATAATGTTAAGAAATATTTATTTTAATTGTTTATTATTTAATGCCCTTTTAAATATAAATGTGTAGCCTAAAGCCGGGCAAGTCAAAGCCCGAGCTTTGAATACACAGCCAATAAAACATATCCATACATACAGGTCAGAAGCATCTTAGAAATTTGAATCGAGTTAACTTCTGCTAAACTTAATGTATTGGTAATATATGGCGTTATAGTAAATAAAGGAGATAAAACTTATCTACAGAAACATAACTTTTGACGTTGTAACATAATAATTACAACATTTACAATGAGCCATATATTATTTAAATGGAAAACATAATAATTATGCTCAAGTACTTGAGTTATATCTAGTTCTGTAATTTTCCACTCATTGATTGCATTGATGGTATAAGAGAAGAAGTCTGGGCAAAATATTTTAAAAAATGAATAAATGAAATATGGGATCATAACTTTTACAATAATAGAGAACTGAAAAAAGCCGGAGATATGCGCAACTAGACTTAGTGCTGATCATTCCAGTATAGTTTGGATAAACTTGTTTTTGAGGTGAAGACGGACAGACATACAGTCAAAGATACTGACGGATGAACAGACATACTTACGAAGTCGTGGTTACTTTATTTCATGTTTCAGCTACTGTGTTGCAGGCAACACAAAACATGAACAGGCGAACACGCCTTTAGTTAAGGGTCGTAACTCAGCCCAAACCATTCAACAAGAAAACCCGTGTAATATGCTCAAGTATCAGTAATGTAAAGTTTCATTCCTATTAAATTACTGATCAAAATCATTAAAAGGTCATAACTCTGACAAAAATCATTGAACTAAAAATCGCCGACGATTTTCATAAATAAACATGGTGTTGATTATTCCTGTAATGTTTGGATGAAATTGCACTAGTAGTTTCTTATGAGTAGCCAAACTAGTTTTGGAATGGACAGGCAGACTTACTGACTGACAGACAGACGACGGAGAAGTGATCCCTACATGTCGCTATAGACCACGTTTGTAAGATTTCACATTTTAAGAGATTAGAGTTTGGATGCAAAGCGACATGTATATGTTTTATACAATTTGTTGTAGGGTTAATATATATCAAAGGAAGTTCAAAGAAATAACCCTGTCTTGTAAATATTGTCATCAGAACATCCGTCTGTCCGGTGGTTGTCATTTAAGGTCCGCTATGTATCTAATATACAGACTGAAATAAATTTCATTACCATTACATTAATTGTACTTTATAATACACTGACCCTGCTCAAATGTCTAGACGTTATAAACCTTCACAACACTGTTAAAAGGTTACCTTATTACTTGAACTTTTATCGGGATGAAAAGTGTCCTTCTTCAGCGAAGCTGTCCTTAATGACTGTCAAACAAGTAAGTATTTATAATTAAGATTATAAAGAGTAAAATAGTAATAGTAAGACTTAAAAGTGTGTTGAATCACCACACTAAATATCGTATAGAATGACTTAATGCTAAAAGCTCACCTTCTCACTCATCGAAATGCACAAATTCATCTCCTCTCACCGATTTATATACGATCATAAATGAAAAAATAAGAATGGTCGAAATAGTGATATGTTTTTATATGTGATCATGATTTCTGTCAAGTGAGTTAAATACAAAAAGTAAAGGTTATTTGTTACACATTATGTAGGTTAGTAGTGGCATTGAGGAGGAAAAAACACCAACAATTCATGCCAATTATACAAGAAGGTGTTCGAATGATTCTGATTGCGGGTATGATCAACAAGTACAGTATACAGAGATCATTTCTGCTAAATCTAGTGACAATGGGAACTATTTTTTGAAAATTTTAGCGGTATATGGGAATGAAAGCAAAGAGTCATACAGTACAGCTTACAAGTACATTTTTGAAGACCATGGTAGAACTTATTTTACTCATAATTTGTTACTCAAAAGCTGCTCATTTACTTAATAAAATGCTAAATTTCGAAACTCTCTTATTACTGTATTTTAATGTGAGAGGGCATAATCATGATCAACAGTTCAATGCATTTTTATATTATCATTGTAATTGAAGCCTTACTTCTATATCAGTACAATAGACAACTATACATGTAAATAGGGATTTCAGAATCGATATCTAATTTGGTTTAGAAATGTCTGTATATCAAATGCGCTTATTTTCTTAGCTTTTTATCGCATGTCTTGTTATATGCGCTTTTCGTATGACTTAAATAAATTCTAGGACTCTGAATATACTACTATTTTAGGAAGATTTTGTCTGCTTTACAGAAGGGTTGCTGTTTTATCTGATATCTAGTCATTCTCCTGAGGTAACTTAAGGAGCAGCGTTGGTGTTTGTCACCTCTATAGCCAAAATTGCTTTATTATGTCTGTCCTCATGGTTTTTTAAGCCTACGGAATTTTCACTAATTAACTTGTCTTGCCTATAATAAATCTTAACATGGACGTGTCCTTCCAATATAAGATACATTTAATAAGTTTCATTTGCAGATAATGAACGGATCGACATTGCACCAGTAATTGGACAAGTTGCTGTTGTTGTTGGTGTTGTTGGTGTTGTTGGTGTTATTCTTGGATTTATTCTTCTGGTTGCTAGATATTTTGTGCTGAAACGTCGGAAACAACGAGAAAAAGAGAATGTCAGGTGAGTTTATAAGCTTAAAATTTAATTTTTTAATTATGATAAACTAGAAAATGCAATTCAAGCCATTCAATTTTAATTGATTAAAATTGGTTTAGCAATATTAAAGAAACATTACATTAAGGATCTCACAGCATTAAAGTGACCGATCAGGCAGTCAGGAAACATTTAATGAACCAAAGGCAAAATAATTGATATCGGTTAAAATTTTTAACAGTATTGTTGTAAATCTCATTAAACTTTGTTTATAAGTTATGATTTTAAAAGGAAAACCCCGCGGTAACACTAAAGTTCGTATACGAATTTAACATGCAAATGAAGACTAGAATAACTAGCTCGTGTATGCGCTTCGTCATAGTGGTAAACTCGAGTATCACAGCAAATATGAGATATTGTTGTGCAAACAACTTTTTATTGTTTTAGGTTCGCGGTGCATCAGCCCTGTCGTTAAACTCATAAAAAAGATTGAATTTGTATGAAAACATCCGTAATATAATGCGGAAATATACTGTTAAATTCGGACTGCTAAGAAATTGCAGAAATTTTGGCTTATAAAACTCATTTTGGTTGTCTGGACACCAAATTAAGAACGGGAGTCGATATGAAACACATTCAATTAATGAAATGTAGCTATTTCTTTTTATGAAATTTATTTAATGCAACATAAGGATAAACTTGAAAATCGTGACGATTTTTTAAAAATCTTTTTAATTTCCTTTCAATGAATAAGTTTAATACATGTAATATACATGTATACTGGTGCAAAACTTGTATGGAATTCTTTATTTGGTTTCCTTGTCATATCTATAATAAAAGGATTTTATATGGATAAAAATATCTCACATAGATGAGTAATAATCGGGCACTCTTTTTTATATATTGACTGTGATTTAATGCTAATATAGCAGTTGCAACACAATTGTAAACGGATATTCAGTTGTGACGTGATGCATTTGAATTAAAGGCACAGCATGCCACAGAAACCAATTTCTTACCCTCCTTTTAAAAGAGCAAACATGAGTTTTATAATGTTTAGGTAATGATTTTAGAGCATTTTAAAGTTTTTTAATCTCATGAATTAAATAGCACGAAAGTGAAATAATGTGCGTAAAAGTAACAAATGTAACAAAGTATTATTTTGATTTCCATACAAATAACTAAAAGTTTATCTCATGAATTAAATAGCACTGAAAGTGAAATTATGTGCGTAAAAGTATCAAATGTAACAAAGTTTTATTTTGATTTCCATACAAATTACTAAAACACTTTAGCTATTTTTATTGCCAAAAGGCAAAGAAGCAAAAGATGGTTCAAATTATTGGCCAATAGGGATTTCCTGGAAATTATAACAGGATAACAAAGTTAACATAACAAGATTTTGAGAAATCAAAATAAAAGAAACTCTGCGGTATCGTGGGCCTTCAAATGTGACAAAAGATGTATCATCCGAGCTAATAAGACCCTGACACAATATTTCAATATGATGAAGATGTGTTTTTTTTCTGATATATTTTAACATTCGTTAAGGATGTATATCCTCCTTACATCATATGTTATGGCTACAGTACTACATTTGTATTTGTTTTATTTAAACCTGGTTGATCCAGAAGAGCCATAATATTTCAAGAAAAAGAAGACTTAAAGAAAAGTATAATATTCAAGATTCAAGCAATAATTTACATTAACGTGGATTTTGCCGTTTGCAATATGTAAACTACTTTCTTTGTACACTTCACAATAAACGCTTTACTTTTAAATACATTTTTAAATTGTTTATGGAAATTGACATGAATCTGGGGACATGCTACGTTAATAGTATATAAATGACACATAAGTTTGTGAGTAACAGTAAAAATATCATCCCAAGAAAAAAACTGTTACCGAGGCGTTAGCCATACAAAAATGGTGAGGGTAAGAATACAAAAATTGTATCGCATGGTACACTTAAATTAACAGTAAGAATAACTGCCATTGGTTTATGGGAAAGTAGCATTACAAAAATAGTGAGGTGTTATAATGGTACTTATTAGCAGAACTAGTTTTGATCTCTGGGAACTTAAACAAATAAATCAATGATAATAAAACGGTCTCTTTACGTCTGATCATTATGAATTTTACTTCGCTAAAATATACATTTTCAGGCAAATGAATACTAAAGAAAACACACAAAATATGTTGTTAAAAAGAAGAGATACTCAACCAAACCGTAAGTATTTCAATGCACATATACTCATTGCCAATTAAAAAACAGTAGGTGCTAAACTGTTGCCCTGCAACAGAAAGATGTCTTGCCCTTTCGTATTTTAATACATTCAAGTAAATTGGTCTAAAATGGAAGGTTTGTAATAATATAAAACATAATGTGAATGGTGTTTAGTATTGAATGAAATATTGATGATGGTTGTATGTGTGATGAACATGATCCGAGTTTTACATAGATATACATGTACATAATATATTGTCCTATAGAAAAATATTATTTCTCGTCATATATCGTTTCATACTTAATATCACTTAGAACTTTTTTGTCTCAAAAAATATTTATAAGATTTTTCAAATTATACATTTCTATTACTTTTATCAATATTTGAAACATTTATGGAAAATGTTTCTATTGTAGACCAGCTCGCTTTAAATTGTAAGTTTATTTGAAAACAACCACTTTAATACATGTAATACGGCAGACTAATGTTACACATCGTAAATATATATTGTTTTTTTTATCATAGGGTATTTTAACATTGTAATCAAATAAAACAGACTTGTCCAAAGCATGTGTGCTATTGTTACATATTATGATTACCAATACCAGCATTTACCGTTAAAGACTATGAACATTAAATAAATGATAATTATAACATGGTCTCTTACATAATATGAATTGTAAAATCCTCAATATATCTTTTTTTAAAGACTGCTTGAAGAACAAGGCAATTTACGAATAGGAAGGCGAAACCACCACCCATCCGTAAGTTGTTCATTGATGCTATAATTGTCCCACCTTCTTCCTTACCAATACTTAAAAAACGTGTGCTAAACTGCTTCCCAGCAAATGATGTCTTATTCTTTTCTTGTTCTTTTTGTCTCCTTAATACATCAAACTGTTAGTTTATTTAAAACCGATCACATCGGTTAAAAAAAAGAATTATTGCACAAATTATTATAAAAACGCTTGTTTTGACCGTCACATCAATTTTCTTTCTTCTACGAATTTGTAAGAACATTCTCTACATTTTTTAACAAAAAAAAAGCAGAGTTTACTATCGATGAGGACGAATGCATTTCATATGTGCTCTTTAAGGATGAACATATTTTTATATTAATTGTCATAAGAATATCATTTTACAACGCATTATATGTTGACCTCATTTTTCATCAGTAATAAGCCACCGAATTGCAATTGATTTAATATAATTCTAAACTTTCAGGAATAAAGACAAACCACCACCCAATGAAGAAGACATTGAACGTATAAAAATATTAAAAAATCGTCGTCGTTTTCAAAGCATTTCTTTAATAATTTCAATGTTAAATGATAACAAGACAAGGATAACAAATATCTCAGATCGATATCATTAGTATTTCATTTACTAATAAAAAGAATACAGTTAAAGAAAAAGAAACAATATCACTTAAAATTTGCCCCGAAGCTTGTCCTTGTGTGACTTCAAATCATGTACTGGTTATTTCAATTTGCTTTTCAGAAATGAGCAGACATTGTGAAATTATTTCAGTGGTATTTTTCAAGATATCATCACTTGTATTTCACACCGTATTACCGGCGCCAGTGATGACAGATTCATGGTGGTGGTGTTTGAAGTTTGTGGTACCGTTTATTGACCGAATCGTTCCTGAGCATGTAGTAATGCAGTTTACCACAAGTAGTTGCTTTTACTTTCGCAAGGAACGTATATATTTTGTTCATGATAGAGCAGAAGTACAGTGCGGATAATCAAAGAAAGGATTTTATGATCAATCACAATTAAATTGTACTTGCGTGATATAAATAAACCAATCAAATTTATAGCCTATCTGTTGTAATAAGTATGCAAAAAATTGTCATGTGAGTCAAACCCAATCATCACTGAACAAGTGTATTCAAGATCACTCAAAAGTTCCAGTGCGGCTGAAAGTTTGGTCATAAGCTGAATATTCGTGTCTTTTCGTCTTTGAAATATCCAAAGTCAAATGGATCAAGTGGAGGAATTATAGCTTTTAATAATAACAGCCATACACATAACTGATATCTACGAGAATTGATCAAAACGTTATCAGTCCGATGTACTTGCGGTAGTCAGAGAACCCAACTAATGCTCGCACTTTTCAAAATAATCGCTCTCTACATAAATGCACTTTCCCACCTGTGCTCCAACTTGTTTAACCCTTCAAAATAGAATACTATATTTTGGTCCTCAAAGAACTCATTGACCACCTCCATGACACCTTCATTTCATCCAAAACGTCTACAACGAAGCTTGGTTCTCAGTTTCGGAAACAGGTAGAGGTCAAAGGGGCCAAGTCCGGAGAATATGGGGAAAGGGAAGATTTTCAAAGCCGCAATCAGTTGCAGCAGCAATCGCAACTTGGGATGTTTAAGCCTGGCGCATTGTCGTGCAGGAACAGAACGCCTTGAGTCAGTTTGCCCCTCCCTTTAAGCGTGATTTCTTGACGCAGACGTTTCATTCTTCTGCATAGTACGCACCGTTTATGGAACGACTTGGCGTAAGATCATAATTATTCCCTGACTATCCCAAAATATTGAAATTTGGAAACAAAGATAGCCCTCGGAAGCATTAATCACAACAAAATCAATAAAAATTGCAGACTCGATTTGATTGAGTCTGTACAGTCTGAAGCCATCATCTTCCCTGCTGATGGCACCCTCTTGAATTTCTTCGGAGAGGTGAGCCAGGGTGCTTTCACTGCAGGCTCTGTTTTTTGGATTCTGTAACAAAGTGATGGACCCATGTTTCATCCTGAGTTACGATCCGGTAGATACAATCAGGTTCATCCTCCTAGCGAGGCTAAAGATATCTTGAAATGTCAAGCCTAGTCCGTTTCTGGTCGTCGGTCAACTGTCTGGGGACCCACCTAGCGGAAACCTTTGACATGCCAGAATTGTCTGAACTGAACCAAAGCTTATACCCACTTCCCTAGCAATGCTTCGCAGGTCTTGCCTTCTGTCGCACATGACCAGATCATGCACAACTTCTGCAGTTTCATCGTTGGTGGCCTCTTTTGGTCGCCCAAGCCGCTTATCATCTCCAATGCTCTCCCTGCCCCTCTTCATCAGACCATCTTTCCACAGTCACGCTATAGTAAGGGGACTTCTTCCCAGGTGTATCTATGAAGTCTTCATGGATTTCCTTGTGGGACATCCCTATCTTACAGAGGTACTTAATGACGGCTCTGATTTCAACTTTCTCCATTTGGTCTAAATGACACATCCCTCTAATGATCAAAGTGTGTTTCATGATACTAAATCTGTGTAAACTCTGTCAGTCATCTTCAATAAGATACCGGTATCGACGTATTGTGTGTAAATGTCAGTGTAGTGGCTAGAAGTATATCGGGCCGATAACTTTTTGATCATACCTCATACATCGCAGTAAATGAAGAACAAACCTATCATTTGTTTGAAGTAATTTCCTGAGTCTGATCCCCCCTTTTGCAAAGATCCTGGGATGATCAAAGAGCATTGAGGGAGGTGCAATTATGATGTCCATACAGGAGGCCGACAAACTTAAATGCATCAGTTTAGCATTCATTGAAAGGACTGGATCTTTGCGTAGGTCAGAAAGATCTTTAAGATCATCAGCAGCCTTACACATTATCTCTAAAGATGCACAGGTATCACAACCTGTGCGGCAATACACAGAAAACATGATACTTAAAGCAGTACACTGAAAACTGTATGTACTTGAATCTTATAAGGTCTCTAAGCATATCTTTTCTAAGCAAGATACCTAGTTAAGAACTTTGTCAGTGCATTTTTACCTTTTTGTACTGGATAAGACTCTCTGCCAGTCACCTATCACCATATTTGGCTCAATTACAACTGACTGAAAAGCGGAAATATTTTCATCGCGATTTATGCATGTTTATGTTTTAAGTCTGTATAAAAATACCTGTCAAAAACTACAGTGCAGTGTGCTTTGACTATGTGACAATATGTTGCTAAAACGATAAAGTCATCATTTGGTATGTTGTCTTTATCCCAGACTAAGGCTGAAGCAGCTGAACATAGCATCAAAAGTCAGCTGTACTCGAGCCATTAAGCTTATCATTGTTTAAAGTAATTAGAATTTGAAGTTTGAAGTTTTTCAAGGAAATCAGATCTCTTTGTTAACATGAACAAACCATAATCTGTGAACAAACTAAAAAGAATGGGGCATTCTCAAAGGATATAATTACGTCCAATGGCACTTTCTTAAATGGATTTATTGCGTTTTATTAAATACATATTAGATATTTTCATGAATATTGTGTAGTAGACCTCTACCAAGATTGTTCAAATTATAGCCATTGCGTCAAAAGTGGACCCTCCTCGGGGTCATTGATTTTCATTATGTACATATAGTAAAAAAACTTATCTTCTAAAAAATGCAAGGCCTATTTCTTAGATATATGTGTGAAGCAGCATCAAAGAAACTAGAAAAATGTTCAAATTATAGCCCTGGGGTCAAAATTGTCTCGCCCCAGGGGGTCATTGGTTTTCAAATTATAGCCCTGGGGTAAAAAATTGTCTCGCCCCAGCGGGTCATTGATTTTCCTTATATGTATATGGTAAAAAATAAAAAATTATCTTCTCTGAATTGACAAAGGCTAGAGGTTAGATATTTGGCATACAACATTGTGTAGTGGATCTCTACCAAGATATTTCACATTTTAGTCCTGGGGTCAAAATTGGCCCCAGCCCGGAGCTAATTGATTTTCATTACATACATATAGTAAAACTTAAAAAAAATCTTCTTTTTTAAAGATTTAAGGCTTTGATATTTGGTCAATGATATGACCTAAATGCCCTTTCTTAAAGTTGTTCGAAGTTTGCCTTTAGCCCAGTGGGCATAGGTTTCCGAAATGGAAAAACACTCTAGAAACTACTGTTGTTGTCCAAATACCCTTGCAATTGGTAAGAAAGGTTTTTTATCATTTCTAGGGCAGTTGTGAATATGGGTCATCAGGAGTCGAAAACTAGATCATACAGCCCAAATATAGTAAAACTTTGCTAACACTCTAGACGTCATTGTTTTTGTCCAAATATCCTAGGTATTGGTAAAAAATGAGTGTAAGATGATTTCTAGCTCAAGTTCCAATATGGGTCATCTTGGGTGAAAGAGTAGATTATACAGCCAAAACACTGAAAACCCTGGTTAACACTTTAGAGGGTACTGTTTTGGTCCAGATATCCCGGAAATTGGTCGTATGAGTTCTAGTTCAAGTTTAAATATTGTTCAAATATTTTCATCTGTGGTCAAAAACTAGATTTCACAGTCAAAATATGGGAGAACCTTACTAACACTGTAGGGTCCAAATGCACTGCAAATTAGCCAGATAGGCTATTTAGATGACTTCTAGGTGATGCTTGAATATAGGTCATCTGGGGTCAAAAAACAAGATAACACGACCAATATTATGGAAAATATTTTTTACATTCTAGAAGTTATATTTTCATCCCAAAACATCCTAAAATCTTTAAGAAAGGTTATTTTATGATTTCTTGCTCAACTTTGAACATGGGCCATCCATGTTCAAAATCTAGTTCACATAGACCAAAAATGGAAAAACTTTATTATCACTCTAGAGGTTATATTTTAGCCCAAATATTGTAAAAATTGGTCGGAAAGGTTGTTTGAATTATTTCTAGTTCAGGTCTGAAAATGGATCATGTGAGGTCCATAAAAGGGCATATATGGAAAAACGTTATTAACATTAAATTTGCACTATTTCAGGTGCCGATATGAATGTTATGTTATCAGTTTAAGTTTATTACATTATATCATTCTGCCTTTTATCCACTGCTTACAATATTGATTCAGAGCCAAAATAATCAGGTAACGATATAAGGGCCATTTTGGCCTTCTTGTTTATATTCTGCGATGTTCCAGGAAAAAAAACAATAAAAAAATAGAAATAAAAAAACAACGTTAAAAAGCGGTTACAGTAATGAATAACAAAGGTATGCTTCAATTCATATCCTTAAATCTTAAATTGGTAGGATAATATGAAATTCCTGCAGAAATTGTATTGTTAATCCATTGCATAAAGCAAACTTTTTTGAAACTTCTTTTTATCACTGTTTTTGCAGATTTTGGAATTCATTTTTGTGAAAATAGAAATCATGCATGTAAATATGTTTTAAATGTTATAGTTAACTGCAGTGACTTGAATACGTGACAAATATTGAAAAGTTATCCAGTTATAAACAAGGTTTTAGCTACGTAAAGTTAGAACTGAAATTCAATATCAAAAGCGGCCGTCACGGTAGCCTTCTTGGATTTCCCTGAAAGCCATCATTTATGCCAATTTATGCCGATGATTTCATAAACTACAAACTTTAAAGAACATTTTGGTATAAAGCATTGATTGTTGCAGTGACTGTCCCACCTACTTTATTTTTTATCAGACTTTTCATGTCATAGTCACTCTACTACATGGCCATGAAATGTTTTTTGAGAAATACTAGTATCAAATAATAGTATCAAATACTATACAATTTACTAACAAGCTTCCTTACTACCTCCGTATTAGCATAATCTCCAAGACAGGTCATTACCAGCTTGTAAGATTGAGCCTTTCATGTAAAACAGTGTTCCTAAAGCAAAAACTTAACGTGCTTATATCAATTAATACATAAGATAACGGTTGCCGTATGATGTACATAGTCACCGTCGTTTCTGTTGTAACATCTGGTCTTTAAAACATGATATTCTTAAAGTTTCTAATAGTTTTCACCAGTAACAGATCATTTTAAAAGTTTCTGTCCCAAAAACCTATATCGTCGAGCTATCATTGGAGGACCATCAGATGGATCTTTAATGATTAAAATGTAACAGTGCAGATTCATTGTTATACATAGGACAATAATTTTCGTCGGTTTTTGTTGATATGTCAAATTTTAAGATCAGAGAAGTTTTATTTTTTCTGGTGAACTGTTTCAACAATATTGACAATTTATCTTATTGCAAAAACAGGCAATTTACGAATTTGAGAACCAACAAAAAATGTCCATGCCTAGGAAAAATTATCTGAATTCACAATAAGTACTTTTACAAACGTTTTAATAGTTTAAAGCCTGCAATATTAGACAAAAAGAATGATTAACCCAATATTGGTATGAAAGAAACAAAAATAAGATAAAGAGGAAAATTAAGAAAATAAATGTAACTTCAGAAGTATATAGTACAAATACGTACATGCCACGTTCACTACAAATAAGCATATAAGCTTATTCATTTCAAGATACACCTATAATATACAGTTACACGTGCATTTATGCGTACCTGGAAAAAAATGAAATCATCAAATATGTTCATTTGTTATCAGCAAAAATAATTACCTGAAACATAAAATTAACAGATAATAAACTTGTATAAACATCTACAGACACATATATCAAACAGTGTTATAACTTAATGTCAGCAATATAATTAAGTTATCCTATCAGTGGATAACAGCCATGCAGGTTTTTTCTTGGAACGGGTAGGACGATTTGGATAAAATGGTTCTGCACCGGGATTTTAAAAAGACTTCCTTCGCCGTGGATTAACATACTTCTCAGTGGAAGAACTCAAAGAAGGCAAATCAGATTTTAGAAGATTTGATGAACTCACAGACCTGTTAAGGGGATTGCAAGATTCATGGGAGAAAATATTTTCTTTTGGGCTGTTAAGTGGGAGTCCTAGGAATGGGAGAAGTAAATTCCTATGGACCGTTCTGGGAGGACCTCCACCGTGTTCCTTCTTAACAGTTAAGACAGTGATATCTTCATTTACATGGTCTATTACAAGATATATATCTTTTTCCAACTTTTCAGCCAGTTTATGTTTGCCCTTGGAGCCAACATTCATTACAATAACACGATCACCTGGTTTAAGTGTTGCCTCACAAACCTTAAGACATTTAAGACCGTAACGCCTTTTGTGACGACGGGCTTGCTTCTTCGATTCTCAAGAAGCGACCTGGTAGGCGAAGTCAAGCCTTTGTTGTAAGTCTCGTCGGACATGATTGGAGTGGCTAGAAGATCTTCCAACAGCATCCGGTTCGATCCTAAAAAAGATATCAATAGCCAAACGAGGATGTCCGTTTAATTGTGGTGGCCTGCTTCATCATGAAGTCCAGAAAATATGATGTCATGAAAAACACTTGGAACAACAAGCTGTATAACAGGGTGCCCATAAACAAAACCATTTGTGTACAAAATTTGTCATCTTTGACAAACAAAGAAGGCCATTCCCGTAAGAACTGTCTTACAAGTTCAGGTTCTAAGGCGTTCTGGCGACTTGTCAACTTATGACCGGCCTTCACAATATCAAGGACTCTAGAAATAGAACTATTCTTTGACTGCTCAACATGCCAATCTATGTCACTAAGATAGGTACCTGAATCAAAATTATTGGATAATTTTTCAGTACTTGTTGAGAAACACAAACACACTCAATGACAGGAATCTCCCTAACATCAGCAAGAGCAGCTTGAAATAAAGCTTTAAGAATGTTAGGATATAGAAAATTCTGTTTTTCATTATCACATACTGTAACACCTGGTAATGTGGACAAGATATTAGCATCAATATT
Source organism: Ruditapes philippinarum (assembly GCF_026571515.1). Classification (NCBI taxonomy): domain Eukaryota; kingdom Metazoa; phylum Mollusca; class Bivalvia; order Venerida; family Veneridae; genus Ruditapes; species Ruditapes philippinarum. The sequence continues at coordinate 104,154 of NW_026852808.1, forward strand.
GTGTTTACCAGAGCGATATTGAACGTCAAAGTTATAAGTAGAAAGAGCAGCTAACCAACGATGAGATTGAGCATCGAGCTTGGCAGTTGTAAAAACGTATGTTAAAGGGTTATTATCTGTACGCACCAGAAATTGGTTACCATACAGATAACGTGGCACTTATCTACCACAGCCCATTTCAAAGAAAAAAAATCGAGTTTGTGAGCTGGGTAGTTTCACTCATTTGGACGTAAACCTCTGCTAGCATATGCCACAACTCGTTCCATGCCATTTACTTTCTGGTATAAGATAGCTCCTAAGCCTAGACCACTGGCGTCTATATTGACAATAAATGACTGGGAAAAATCAGCATTAGTAAGAACAGGTGCATAGGTTTATTTTTCAATTATAGCCTCGAATGCCTGTTGCTGATTTTGACCCCAGATCCAAGGCGCAGCGTTTTTAATGCATTTGCCTTTCTTGTTTGTAGGGTGACCTACAAGCAAATCATTCAATGGTTTGGCTAATCTGAAGAACCAAGGAACAAAGCGTCTAAAATAACCAGAGAAGCCTAGGAAAGAACGAACATCTTTAACAGACGTCGGTACTGGCCAATTATTTAGTGCTGAAATCTTATCTGGATCAGTCTTTACGCTATGTGAACTGACAACATGACCTACATACTTCAACTCTCTCAAAAAGAACTCACACTTTGAACCTATCAATTTCAAACCAAATTCATCAAGCCTTTTGAAAACAGCTTCAAGTCTCTGAAAATGGCTTTGGACAGTGTCGCTGAAAATAATGACGTCATCTAAATAGATGAGGCATTCTTTAAGTGCAACTCAAGGATGCAACGTTCCAAAAGGCGTTGGAACGCTGCTGGAGCACTTGTAGGCCCAAAGGCCATCCGTTCACATTCGTAAACACCAAGAGGCCCTACTGTAAAGGCGGTCTTAGCTTTATCAGATTCCCTTAAAGGCACTTGCCAGTTACCTGAACGTAGATTGAGCTTGGTGAAATATTTAGAACCATAAAAAGTGTCAATTTCCCATCTATACGAGGAAGTGCATAGGCATCGTTGACTGTACGATTGTTAAGACGACGGAAGTCGTTGCAGAATAGAATAGAACCATCTTTCATCCTGACCAATACTATATTAGAGGAGAATGGACTGTGTGATGGCCTTATCGCACCAGCTTTCAACATATCTTGAATATGTTCACGCAATTCTTCATACATCCCTGGTGGTATCCTTCGATACGGATCCTTGAATGGAGTAGGATCAGACAACTCGATCTTATGTTCAACAGAATTTGAACACCCTAGATCTGTTAAACCAGATTAAAAAATATACTTTCACTTGTTTAGAAACTCAGTCACTTGGGTCTGTTCTTCAAGAGAAAGATTATCAGAAGGGATGTTGATACCTTAATCTTCAAGAGATTTATCTTGGTTGTGGTCTTTAGGAATAGAACCCTCTGACGGATCAAGGTTACGCACACATTTTAAGCTGGCTTCAGGTTACATAACACTGCCTTCGGACCAATCTTTACAGGTCTTGCCGAAAGATTACAAATTCGTACTGGAATCTTTGATAAAACATTACCTGGTCTAACATTTACAACCCTAGAACAAACACTAAGATAATGAGAAGAGTAAAGACTTTCAGTTACACCTACTGTCATTTCTCCAGTATCAGGAACCTTGCCATTCACTGTAATCGTCTGATACGGCGGAATTGTAAAACATCTACGATTAAGAGATTTCACATGTATTGCCTGATGAAAATTAACAGCAGAGAAAGCTTGTTGCCAACAATCAGGGACATCCTTCTGACTACTAGTTGAGTAAAGATGTCGTATGACATTGGTACCAACAATAAGAGGAACAGAGACAGAATAAGTAGTGTCGGGAACAATTAACACTGGAACTGACATAGAAGATGAGTCTAATGAAGGTACAGAAAAATTCCAATATAATACAACCAATATATGGTACTTAACAGTCATTAGCATCAGAAAAAATATCAATAACAAAGTCTTCTAAAAAGCAAAGCTTAAAAGAAGATCCAAGATTCTTAAAAATTGGCTCACTTCCGGTTGTAACTATAGACTCCGAATCAATAAGAGCTTTGTGAGAAATCCCATTGATTAGAACTTCAGAGGTATTAGAATTACTAACTTAAGGTACAAGTGTAGGGCTTTTATTCATCTGACCTTCTACTGGCCCTTCTGTGAAGGTATCTGCTCGTTTAAAGACTTGTTGTCGTGCTCCTTCGCTTTATTGTTGACTGATGGGGTAGTATAGGTTTGTCTACCATATACTATATCAGACCAGGGAGATTGTGATCCAGTGGTAGCTTTAGTTGTTGGCTCAGCCTTCCTCTTAAAACTGGCAAATTCTTTCTCCACAGTTTCAACTCTGGTATTGAGTTTCTTCATCTGATTATTTCTTCTAACTGCTGGAGAATCTCATTTTCAACCACAGACATCTTCACTGAACAAGATATACCAGATAAATAATTACGTGAAGAAGATGATGGCTTAGGTGCACTAGTGACAGCTGGTGAAGAAAAGTGAACATACTTACGGGCTGTAATATCCTGTTCAATTTGCCTAAGTTCTCTACGAAGAACATTAAAATCTTGGATGGACTCAAACTTGTAACGTGAAACATTACGAAGTTCATCATTCCGAAGCCCTGACCAAAGACGATTGCGAAGCATGTCATTCTTGGCATATTTATCTTAATGGAGATTGGCATTGGTAAGAATCTGCTCTAACCGAAGGCTATATTAAGCTACGGACTCATTAGGTTCCTGTCTGGCACAATAAAATTGTTCTTTCAGGTGTTCAGAAGTGGACACATTACCATAAATAGCTTCCAATTCAGCTATAACATCTGAAATAGTAGCCCATTCACCCAAATGCAAGAAAACAGTCCGTGCTTTCCCTTTCAAGCTAGTGTACGAATAGCTACATGAAGAATATGGTCTGGATACATTCTACCTCTTAACAAACAATGCAAGTCATATTTCCAGACCTCGAACTCACAATCACCAGGCCTACTTTCACCTGAAAATTGGGGTAGTTTTGGAATACGAGAGTGACTAACAGACAAAGAAGTATATAAGTACGAAGGTGGATACAAAGTACAAAGTATGCTCCTGAATGTCTATTGTTGTACTCTCTAATTGGTGTATGAGTAGCATCCCTTGTAAAAACCGGATGAAGGAGGAACAGGAGTGCTAGTAGTGACAGGGTTAACAGTACTAGAAGTAATAGGTTTAACAGCATATCTACCAGAACGTTCAATCTGTTCAATATAACACTCTAACTCATCTTCCCTAATGTGTGTAAGAGTATGTGTAGAATCCATCTCTGCTGACACATTAACTAAACAGCAAACAAATTACTTCAAACTATTAACAAAATCAAGTAGATCAAAAGACATATGTACTATGAGTACTCTTTTTTGATCACAGAGTCATATCAGATATAGATTTATGTAATTTCTACACTCAAAATTGACATATTACAATTGTGTTCCTTACACTGCACTGTATAAAATGTAAATGTATGCAACTTATCAAAATACACTCAACTTTAGTTAACTAAAATGTACTTCAATATGGCAAACTTCTGAATTAATTCTATCTATTCTTCGAAATATTTCCAAATTTTTTAAATATGTCACTAATTGCACACCATACTTTTATTTAAAAGAGACACATTTAAGATCAATAGTAAATGTTTCAATTAATTCAAGTACACCTTACACTTTCTTATCTTATGAAGTACACTGTACAATATCTTTCATCAATTGCCACTCAGCACCCTTGGAATAAATTGTTTGTATATATAGTTACTAAAGTACTTCACCACAGGGATGTTACTTTTAAGATACTAATATCTGAACGTGATGTCAGATTTTGAATAAAACAAACAACAAAATTTTATTTCTCTAAAATATACAGCAACAGTCAATTTTTTTTATAAATTTTAAAGTGCTAAATAAAGTTTACTTTTCTCCAATACACTAACAGCATAAAGTTACAGCAGTGCATATATCAAAAGTGTATATATTTATTGACCTGCAAACAAATATATAGAAAGTCACATCCTTCAATACATAAAGATTTCACTTGAGTCACATTCAATATAACAAAAGAGAAAATCAACAGTCTGTCTTGATCTCAAGAGAAACAATATAGTTCCTTTACCATCAAAGGCACTCTTACTAAATGTACTCACAACATGATCAGTTGAAGACTACACTTTAAACTACCATTACTTACCAGTACCACTGACAAACTATACACGTTCAAGGTTTCTAATAAATATCTGTTCCAAGCTGGCTTCCAAACATATCACCATAATATAAACATAAATATATATGCTATATTATCCAAATAGAGACTGGTACATCAAGGAAGGGCATATTGGAAATTGGAGAGGTTTTTATGTAAGGAAAATCTATAATATTAAGGGCTTATGATGGGAAATGTTAGTAAGATTCTCACCCATCACCGGAAAAGTAATGTTACAGAAAACATGCTAAGATCCTTCTGCCAAGATGAACAACCTTTCAACTGTGATTCTTCAAGATGACCAGTAAAACAATACAACAACCAGTTCTATGACAAATCTGAAAATTAAATAAAATATTGAGAGTCACAAAAATAGAAAAATAGCATGACATGTACAATCAATAAATTCTATTTAGATTAAAAGTTATATTTTATATTAATAGCACTGAAATTCACTGAAGCCGAGTTAAACAGTTCCAAATCCTAAAATGTATCCCTCTTCTATGAATAATTAGACGTTTTAATAGAAAATGTCATCCGTGTTGTCGATCGCGAAATATGATATCAATTTGAAAACGAAAGTAGAAATTGATTCAGTTGCTAGTTAATAATTTACTAGAAAACAATTGTGCACACAAATATCTGGTTTAATTCATTTCAGAATATCACAAAAAATCACTGCCAATGGTTAACTGACGTTGAAATAAGATAAAATTTATACATTCCACCATTGTTTAACAAGTAGTAAATGTACATAAACAAAATGGCTGACTGAACACAGCTCAACACAGTCCCAGGAACTATCGACCCATAACTCCAGCGTTGTGGCAGCCCAATCCCCCGTTGGGGGCCAATTGTCGCAGTCCAAAAGATAAGGATGTCTAATGGATGATGTGGGTTTAGATACTTGGGACCTGGACAAAGGGTCTGTAAATACACAAGTAATTTTTCAGTTAATTTATTAAACATCAAGAATCAAGGCTCTCGCCATAAAATCTTTCAAAATAGTGCGCATGCGTAGTGTAGATAATCAATGAAGTAGAAAGTTAGGTAGAGAGGCCCGTAATGGTGGTTACTTAAGAAATAACATCGACCTGAGAGGTATTTATTTATGTCGTTTTGATGCGAAAAAAGTTAATCACTCAGGCCTACGGCCTTCGTGGTCAATTCCTACGCATCAAAACTCCAAACCGGTGTTAAATAGCCGATATACACCTCTCAGGACGATGTTATTTCGATTTTAACACGATAGAATAAGGAAGATCACTAATGTTATTTTTTCAAGCGGAAATAACTTCCGGTGCCGATTTTCGTATAACGCTGTTCGATTTTCGCACCCTACTCTTGCGAAGATATATAAATTATTAAACAAAAAAAATAATAAGAAAAAACGTTATTTTATCAAGTTTTCAACAATAAAAACTTACGTCGTATTGTGTTTACATCAGTGCCCCATTAATCATTCTTGTATGTATAAAATAACATCAGCTTGTTTATGAATGAGTTGTTTACTTAGGATGACGTTATTACGCTGCTTACGGATTGGCGCCGTTTTGTCAAAAAAATTTATTAACTGATATGAATCAAATATGTGGCGTTAGTGTATGTGACATATTATTTCGGTATTGTATGAAAAGAAAACATTATAAGAACTGAAAATATAAACAAAAATGCTTTTTATTGTTGCTTTAAAAGGCTTTGTAAACTATATAATCGAGGGTTAAAACATAACAGCCGCATATACAAGTAGTCCCTAACCAGTGTTTATTAGTAGTTTAACACCATTTTTTTTTCTTTCTTTGTCTATAGTGAAAAAATCACTTGGAGTGTTATAATATATGATTTATATGGGGATGAATGTAATTTATGATGAAAATTAAAGCTATAGGACATTTAATAGGACAAACAATAACACATATAAACATGTACTTATATGAACCTGTCACACATGTATTTTCATCTATGTTAATCATTTCATGCATTAATAAGAAATTTAGAACCTCAATTTTACTTCCTTGAAACTTTATTAACTTCCTTGATATTTGTTTAATACCGATTATTCTATTCATGATCAGGAAATTTAATGATATTTTACTTTACACCAATGTTGCGTCCGAGATGCTGATTTATTGTATTTGTATGTATCAATAGATAAACATTTGTCGCAGAGATGAACAATTACATTGAACTTTGATGTCTTCAATCACCTTTTATAAAAATATTTTATTTGAAATGATTGTGACGCAAGTAAGTAAATAACCATTTTGGGTGTATTTTTATGTATCAATGCTCTATTGGGTTTATTTATGTAACAAATTATTATCAAATTTTGTTTTATTATTAATGACTTTTTAAAATGACTTGCCAAGTTTTATCAACATATTGTTTAAATTCGTCGGTTTTGAAGATTCTTATATCAAAACAACTATTTAACATGATTATTACCATGATGACGTTTAATGTATTCTTTTGCATAATTTTTGTTATATAAAGTTTACAATTATGTTCAGATGCGTACGTTTTCTTACTACTTTGACAATGGCAGGTCGTACAAAACATAATGTGGCGAGCACTGTTACTTGTTTTGGGAGCTAACTGTAAGTTTTGTTAATTTGCATTTAAACCAGCATGCCTCCACATCCATGCCAGTATTCATAAAAAAATAAATAAAATCTTTTTAAAAGTAAAATCGTGTGAAGGGAACAAAGAAAGTAATTTACTTATTGCAAACGTCAATTACGATTCACGAAAATTACCAAAACGAGGAAAAATGTGCAAAAAAAGCAATTATTGCGTTAGTCATGCATTAGAAATATGGTAATAAATACTGCAAAATCAGCCATTAATTGCTTATAAAATGTAAACTTTAATTTGATCTTGAGCCCTTTTACTTTTCCATAAGCTTAGTACATTTTTCTCAAGTTTGATTGTCTTAAAATACTCTTATTTTGGCTCATCTGAATGCATGCAGCTTTAAGACCTATTGAAACATGTGAATGTTACTCTTTCGAAAGACATTATCAAGTTTAAATGAAGAATTAAGGTCGAAAATAATATAAACAATTATAATGATTACGCGTCAAATTTTAAATAGTTAATACATTTAATATCTCTTTTGCAGGCCTTTTGTCATACAGTTCTACCGACAATAAGAAGCCCTGCATATTTGTAGCTTTTATAAGTAAATTACTTATTTAACATAATATAATTATAAGAAGATTAAAATGTTGATTTATCAAACGCCATTAGACCCATCGAAGTGTAAATGCCGAGTACAAAGTTAAAATTAAAAATAATTTGATAAATTCTACTACGCAAAAATAATTAATAACCAACATGACTCTTGAAAAATCTAAAAATATTTTTGAAAATGTATTTGTAACATGGATGTCGTTTGCAAGTTTTTGCTATTTCCTGCTATCTTTAACAATGTAATCCTATTACATGGCATTAAAAAAGGCCGTTGTTTTAATAAAAAAAATGATTTAATGATCTAAAGTCAGGGACAATTTCCAGAATTGATTTTAGAAAACGGTTAAATAACATTATATAAATTATTATTTTCGTCTTTTCTACTCTCAAAGTTTGCACGTATTAATTATGATTAAATAAGTAATGACAGACATATTGTACATTACTATTTAAATACGTTAACATAGAATAGTTTCAAAAATTTGCTGAATCAGATTGTTCAATTTCTGTTAACAAATTGGTTATGTCTTCTGACATTTTTTTATTTTGATAAATTGCCTTCCTTTTAATGAAACATTGTATATATGATCCGGAAATGATTTTAGCCATAAAGTGCAGTTACACTTAATATATTTGTAAGAATATACAGAAAATATTTTTAATCTATGTTACAGGTATTGTATCAGAAAACCCAATTATTTTGCCAGCTTTCAATGATGTATTAGTAAACAGCAGTTTGGAATTGGCATGTTATACTAACAAGAACGTAAAAAGTACACAATGGGGAAGTTTAAATCACCTGGACACATTTTCGCACCTGTATTTTTCGGACAATGGAAGCTGTATAACAGATGGGTTCCTAGGTGACAATCAATATTTTGAAACGAGTTGCTATAGTAACGGCACCTTCAAAATAAACATAAAACGTGTGAATTTAAGTAACCATGGTCAAGAATGGTATTGTTACGCCGATAATAGAAAGAGTAATATTTCTTATATTACTGTTCGAGGTAAGAATGTATGATTTTAGTATATTGTATTGCAGTTTAAAAGTTATGACGGTCTAGATAAATGAATATTCATTGTCAGGCTAATATCAATAAAGGTCATTTTATTAACTGTGTGATAAATTTCTCTAATTAAAATATGCATTATGAATAAAAAGTTAATATAAATTTGTAGGCAATGACTAAAAAAGTTGGTTATTTTTACTTGCAAAATACCAATTTCGACTAAAATGAAAACAGAATTATTGCAGACTCGGTTTGTTTGAGTCTGTAAATAAGGGATTTTGAAAAAAATGCAACACCCGTCACAACCCCTAACACCGGCTTGAGCAGGTTCTCAATTTTCAACACTTAAAAGTGCTGGAATCCGAAACCCCGAAGGACAAGAAAAATAAAACAACACTGCAATGAAGTATGAGGCAACATTTCACAGCTGTAAAGCCAGGAAACATACACATTTGAAATACGCCTAAAAGATTCATGATCAATCTATTTTTAGAAGGTTTCTAATGTTTGAATTGACAATTTCATAGTTCATTGTATATATATGTTTGCAGTTCCTGCCACGGAAGTTATCTTTGACTTTCATTCAAATAATAGCATTTACATCAATGAAAATAAAATCCAAACTGTTAGTTGCAAAACCTCAGCGTGTTTACCAAAACCATTAGTTAAATGGTACTTACGGAATCCCATCAACAATATAACCTACGATATAACAAACCAATCGACAGAATTATATATTCCAAAAGAAAACTGGCTGACAATAGCTGAAAGTATTCTTCGGATTCTTCCTAACAGAACACAAGACCGCTGGCATCTATATTGCGCAGTATGGACACAGCCGAAAGAAGCAGACAAGTCAAGCAAGGAATTTGTACTGAACGTAGCATGTACGTTTTTGTACTATATCCTTCGGTTACATTTATTTTCCTTTTGTTCATACCAAAATAAGTTTATTATTGTTTTTGTCTAAAATGAAAGATTTTAAGCTTTTTAATCATCTGTAAATGTACTTACTGAATTCAGATAGATTCGTAGGCATGCAAATTTATAGATTTCTCAAAAAGGACATTTTTGTTGGTTCTCAAGTTCGAAAACTGTCTGCCTTAGCAAAAAGTAAAATGCAAATATTGTAATAAAAATAATTGTACACCGGAGGAAGTGATCTTAAATTCTTGGTTTGGCCTATTAATGAAGCGACAAAGACAAGTATGCCACAAAAATAATGTTTTTACGCTATTGCGTTTTGTCATTTAAGATCCGCCTGATGGTCCCCCAATAATAGCTAGCTACAGCAACGGCTCTACAATACAGGTTGCCGAGTCAGGAGCGCTTAAATTGAACTGTTCTGTTACTGGTGGAAAACCATTAGCAACCTTAAGAATGACATGTTTAAATAGTAATTCAACACCAACTGTTACCAAAGAAACGGCGGTGACAGTGTACATTACCCGGCAAGAGAGTCGCAATCACAGTCAATGCATATGCGAGTCTGATCATATCATTAGTGGTAAACAAACATCGTATGTTACGTTTGATGTGCTGTGTGAGTTGAATTTCATTTAAATACTTTGACTTTTAAATGTGTCAATAACTGTTACTGAATATTCATTTTTCTATCCACAATTTGATTAATTCTTCAACTACCTGTTAAGAGAAAATATTTAATTGCATTGGTGCATGTTTGAAAATATGTTATTGCTAGAATAATTTTCATGTACATGGTACACTGCTTATCGGTAGATTCATTAAGATAACTGTGAACACTGCAGAAAGCCTACCGATTTAGTTGAGCTAAGGTATACATCAGATATGGTATCGAGGGCCTTGGAGGATTTGGACCCGCAACGGAAATAGAACAACGACTTCAAGTATTAAAGTGTTGTAAGTTACAAGATACAGATGCACCTATTAGTTATATCTCCATGTCACGTTCTAAATGCTATGTAAGAAAATTATATTATATTTGGAAGGAATTGTTCCAAATACATCGCTTTTAAGACATATCTAACTCAACAATAAAATAATCGCTTAACTAAATATATGACACTTCTTTCAGTTCAACCGCGTGAAGTTCGTTTCAACTTTGGAACGGAGGCAGGAGGAAAGTTGACTGTAAGCCAAAATGAAGAGGTGACTTTTCAATGCTTCGCGGAGTCTAATCCTCATCCAGACATTGCAATTGGAAATCAAAGAGATAAAGAAATCATAATGATGAAAAATACAAATTCTGTTCAACACATTATTCATAGTGTATCTTGTGCTGATGCAGGAGAGTATGTATGCTCTGCTAGAAATATGTTAACAAATGGAGAAGGAGCACAATCAAAACTCGTCCTGATCGTGAGATGTAAGTTTTACCATTCCTCTCCTGTCTGCTATTCATTTTTTTCTGTCAATTCATTTATTATATAATAATCTATAGAAAGCGTTGATCTGAAATAGGACCTAACATAAAAAATTATAGCTTTGAAAACATTATCGATAACCGTTGAGTAACATTGTACTTACTAGTATTAATTAATTTATTGATCATATTTACTTCACATTAAAGAAGCATTGAACGGCAAGTTATGTTTACTAGAGGAATTTATGAGTTTTAGATAAAAATTATCTATATTGTTGATTATATTTAAAGGTCCTCCATGTCCGTCACCTGATACATTAAAAGAGACAAATATAACTGCTCTGCTGCATTGTGACGTCACGTTGAAATTTTTCGCTCAAGACTTTTTTGACGAGCAAAACAAAACAGAATTCGCATGGTATAAACAGATCTCGAACGTGTCATTACAAAATGACAAGAAGTATATTATATCATCTAATGGGTTACAGTCTAACTTGATCATCAGAAACATTACTTACTCAGATTATGGACAGTACCGTGTTTCTGTCAGGAATTCATATGGAAATTGTTCACACTATTATGAATTACTGGAAAATGGTAAAAGCTAGTTAATGTTAAAATTCTACAAACATAAATGTTTATTTCATAAGTAAACTTTTATGATAACTGACCCAAAGAATAAAAAGTTTCAAGGCCATTAAGCACACCAATGCTATGATTTTCATTTATCAAAAGTCCTTATCCGATGTTAATTTAAAGTTTCTGTAACGGTACTTTTTTGGCATATGGGTGAATTATCATTTGTTTTGGGCGACTGGCCATTAGTAATGTTATATTGATTAAGTAGTTTGTAATGACGATGAAGTAGCACCATCCTTCCGTTCCTTTTATTATTCATATCTGCTTTTCCCTTTTCCGCGTGATCTAGCATTTTACGTGTTCTCAATTCATTACAAAAATATTATCAAACATATATTTGCATTTTTTACAGACTTAATTTTTATACTTACTTAACTCCAAAATATGTATATAACTTAAACTAGTATTTACTTTTAAATTTAAATATTATCATTTATTGACGGGTTTATTATTATAGGTAATAACATTATTGCTCTTCATGAATGTTATAGTAAATGATAATTTACCAATATGAAATGGAAAATAACATGATTGTTTGTAACTAATGAAATTTTATATTTCTTTATTAAATACAGCTCCTCAGCAGTCAACTGAGCCTTTTACAGCCTCGACACTATTTAGGGTCGCAGTTGGTATATCTAGTTTCACACTTTTAGTGATTATAATGGAATTATTCTTTTGGATAAATATCAGGTAATGAAAATGTCACCAAAGACAAACAAAAACACAAAAACAAACAAACAAACAAAAACACACAAAAAAACCCAGAAAGCAAACAAACAAGCATTAACAACAACAACAACAACAGATAAAAAACAACAAATATTCTAACAACAACAACAAAAAGCCCCCCTGAAAAAGTAAACAGCAATAAATAAAAAATAAAACACACACACACCCATACAATGACACAAAAAAGAACCAAACCCCAAATTAATATAAAAATAAGTCATTGTTTCATGACTTGGTACGCAAAAAGTAATACAATTGCGTATTTTAACCACAGTCAGTCTATTTTACCTCGTTCGAAATGTTAATAACATTACAAGCTTATCAAATATTTATTCTCTTTTATATAAAGAAATGCAATAAGTATTTATAGAACATGCGGATAAAGTATATCTGCAGCTATTTAACTGCTGTTTCTTTATCACTACTTATCTTTCATTTCAGACGTAAGCAGACTTCGTAGACAAAAGACAGAAAGACAGCTGGTATGCAGTTTAATCTGCTATTCTATTATTAGACACAATGAAACAAAATAATATAAACATTAAGAAATATTATAAAAAGCTAGCTTAGTAATGATAAAAAGTTAATAAAATAAGAACGATACTTTTGCCATTAACAGAATATCCTATCTTAAATAAACATGCTAAAGCCTTTTAAGCATGCCCTGACATGATCACTCTATCAGAGTTTAATCTTACATTTAAGCTTTATCAAGTGTATAGTAAGGAAAAGTAAGTGTTATTATTCAAAATGTATTCACGTTTGATTACTTTACAAGTCATAGCGGGACGTGATATTTGAATGCTGCAGTACAGTGAATCTATTAAGATTTCAATGCTTTTTCAATTGTTCTTAAACTGTTTTGTTCTAGAGGTTATCACTGAATATCAGGCTACTACTGGGAATAATGACAATGATGCAGAAAATGTTTATGAACAAATTGATAAGCAATGTACTGCAAGAGGGGCATACATTGAGATGCAAGGAATCAAAACGGATAAGGATACAATCTGTGAATATATAGATATGACAATACAAAACATATCCTATAACAAAAATATGGATACTAACCAATTCGTTTTGTACAAAATTTAGTTGATTTGTTTCACGTTTAGTTCATATTTATATATTTTCACATAAACATTTAAATCTGTAAATTTTCACAAAGCATATGGTACCTGTTGTACATAATATTTTAAGATAATTCCAACTAATGATATGTTCAGGTTATACAGTTAACTAAAACCCTCCTGTTTGCATTCTCTTATGAACTATTGTTTATTTTGAACTGTAAATAACTTAATTATAAGGTTGAATATAGCTTATCGTTATAATTATTTTTATTAGTGGATTTTAATTCATGGTTTACGTAGACAATAAACACTTTTCTACTGGTCGCTTATAACTTTAGCGGTAAACATTTTTGTCTATTTCACCTCTAAAGTTTTAGTTTATTCTGTATTTGGTTGGCAAGTAGTTCACATGTTAAGATTCTATTTTGACCTCCTATCCCTCCCTATTTTGTGTGTTATAAGTAATCTAATTGTACAATAATGTATTCATAAAGGTTATTTTACCTCAATGTTTGAATATTTGCTTGATGATGAATATTACTACTGTAATGTTTTTTGTGCTAGTATATGGATAGACAAAACTATTTTGATTCTGTTTGTTGATGATATAAATTGTCATATTTGTATTTGATAAAAGAATGTGTTTATAATATGAATATGATGTATGTAATCTCAAATTTACCTAAATTATATTCTATCAAGATCTAAATTTCTATTGTCTTCTCATTCAAATGAAAACGCATAATTCACATTTGTGAATCACATGGACCCTCTTGGATAACAATTCAGAAAAATACAAAAGAATGACATAGCTTACTAGTCATTATTCTATTCTTTCCCAGTTTCCAAAATGTCTCTCCAAATGCATTTTCTTCTCTATCAATATTTGACAATATATGCTATTTTACCAAGTATATCTAATAACGCAGACATGTGCGAGTTCGACTTTCGGAAGATGCAGGTTACAGTTGTTGTGATTGATCATTGAATCATTTTTACGCTCTTTTGCGCTGAACCTCTGCTCTGGCATGTTAGGAAGTTATCAGTTCTTTGCAAAAGTGAAAGCTACTTGTACAGGTAATGCCCAAGAACGATGCCGTGGCATAACTGTGCTACAATCTACAAACATCACCAAACAGTACAGCATCAATCTATCATCACTGGCACCTGTAATACGGTGTGTAATACAAGGGATGAAATCTTGAATAATACCATTCTATAGGAAATAGAACACCAGCATAAACTTCATATTGCAATGACATGAAATTAATTTTAAATTGTAAATAAAAAAATCAAATAATTGAAGACTCAGATATAAGTCTTGTTATTTTCTTTGACGTTTTTTACAAAAGTATTGTCAACAACTTTAATGTATCGGTACATTCAAAAAGAGTGTGGCACCCTTTTATAATTAGAGTAGTTTTTATACTTTATCCTACACATTTTTTATTAATATTTATTGGTCAATCTTCATCATATTAGCGAATCTCTTGATATATATGTAAATCTCATTCGGCCCAACTTGACAGCGAAAAAATGAGCGCATAAAGTCACCATAATTATAATACATTAAATTTATTATAATATATAGTAAATCTGGATTGTTAGCTTGATATAGATTGAGGTATGTTGTCCGCAATTCATCTGCACCTAGACCACAGCGCCAAATTTATTGAAATTTGTCTGATGACATTGAAATGAGGTCGTTTAATTGGATTTTGTCTGTATTTTGGTTCAAAAGATAAATGATTTGACATTTGCTCTTCAAAATCACAAGGTTTTAAGCAAATATGTGTATTGTGTGTAAATCAGATCTTCAAATTATATTTCTGCTTGACTTTATTAATAAAATGTAGGTGAAAACTTTAGTTGCGTTTAAAAATGGAACGTTGAAGAGTGCCTAAAATGGCGAAATTAAAAGTGGTGAAGGCTTTGTTTGATCTAGTCAGGTTATGGACTTTTGCTCCCTAGCACCGCTTTAAGCAGAATTACTATTTTAACATGTAAATAGTGAAATTATGAATTAAGAAACATCCACGTATGTAGGAAGAGCTTAATCTAATGTTGTGACAATATTTCGCCCAACCGATTTGAATTTTGATATAGAATTATTATTTGTATAATATGTTTATATTTATGGCAAAAAAATATGTTCAAACTAAAAAAGTCCAGGTTTGTTTTCATGCAGCAGTTCTCGCTGTTGAAATACTTGTATATACATTGCTTTTGTGTTTGTTTGTTTTCTTATATACAAAAATTACCAAACATGAAACGATTATTTCAAAACAGTTAAATAAATGTTACTGAAATGAGATGTTCTGCTTCCAAGTTTCTATAATTTCTATATTGGACCAGTAAGCAACTAATGGCCAGAACAAGGAGAGCAGGACAGCTATGATCTCTGTATGCCCCATTAGTTAAAACATTTTGTTTTCAAATTTGCTGCCTTTTATAACAAGGTAAAATACTGTTTGACTGAACAGTTAAAGTTATAAAAATAATCGTCTTAAGGCCTCAACAGACGGTAGAATTTAGATCAAAGAAATATCAAAGAAAGATAATATGTACAATTTCCATAACAATACAGCACATGTACGTGCATTCAGACCGTTATCCTATATTTTATGAATCTCCACAAAGATCCCTTGCAGAATTTAGACAAAATTATAACTGGAATATCTGTAATTGTTTTAATTGTTGGTATTGACCAATTAAGGATATTTTTGAAGAGGTAGAAAATTGATTTGGCTTACGATATCAAGGAAGGAGCATTTACAAAAATTATCATGTACTACTGAATTATAATGAAATAACAAAGTCTGTTCAGGTCTTACGGTGTGAAGAATTGTTTTTATATTAATTTGAAAAAAATCACAGCAAGGAATTGCCCCCATTTTAATTTAAAACTTCTTAGTCTGTGTATTTGGGATTCGAACATCCAACCAATCCGGCTACTCAACTCTTTTTCCAACAGTCTCTTTTCTACACCTTCAGATTTTATTTACAATTTATCCCTAATAGTTTGAAGTTCCATTCATTAAACGTACAGGTAATAATATAATTTGGTAGTCTTTTACATGTCATCGTTCGTGGTATGTATAACAGGAATTTCATTATGACATAACATTACATGTTCAATCCTGTGAATCAAGTAATTCAAGAAATAGTGGCTATCAGACATTGCAGTTTGCTTGTATGTAGTATGTTTGTTTTGTACTACCGTCTGTTGAGGCCTTAACGGGTTTACTTGAGTACGCTATGTTATAAATATCTGAGCACTTGTTCATTCTTTAATATACAAATATGTACTGTATTCATATAAGTAAATCATTTCAAACATTAATGAGAACATCGGAAGACCAATTTAACTTCCTTGAAACAACTTCCTTGACATTTGTAACACAACTATTGTCCTATTAATAATTAGGAAATTAAATAAATTTTGAACTTTACAGATAATGTTGCGTACGTGACTCTGATTGATTGTATTTGTATGTATCAATAGATCAATATTTGTCGCAGAGATGAACAATAATAGTAAATCGTGCTGTCTTTAATCACGTTATTTAAAATATTTTGAAGGAATCGATTGTGACACAAGTGAGTAAATAAATATTTGTAGTATATTCGTATGTATCATTGTCCGGTTTTGTTTATGAACGTAACAAATTACTATTAAAGTTCTGTTTTATAATAAAAGACTTTCGTAAAAGACTTTCCGAGTTTTATCTACATATTGTTTTAAATTAGTCTGTTTTGCAGCTACTTATATTATTAAACCATTATTGTGAAATATATAATACCATGGTGACGTATTATTGTCGTTATATATTAAGATTCATACATTTTCTTACTGTTTTGACAATGCCAGGTTGTATATTATGATGTTGCGAGCATTATTACTTGTTTTGGCCACTAACTGTAATTTATTTACTTTTAAGACTTGTGACATTACACTTACGAAAGACATTATTGAATTAGATCGTAAAAGTTTGAAACAAAACTTATGATAACAATTTGAATTTTAGATAGTTATTACATTATTTTATTATCTCTTTGTTGCATGCCTTTTTAGAAATAAATTAAATTACATTTTTATAAATAATTGTTCTTTGTTCTTTCATAGTTTGCATGTGGTAATAATAATTAACTACATAATTACCTAAAGAACATTACTATTATTCAATTTCCGTTGACGAAGTGGCAAATTTCTCTTGATCATTTTTATCTGGATGTATTACTTAGTATATATTGAAACATTTTATCAATGTTACAGGTATAGTATCAGAAACCCCAATTATTTCGCCAGCTTTTAATAATGTATTGGTGAACAGCAGTTTGGAATTGGCATGTTATACTAATATAAACGTAACAGTTACAGAATGGGGAATTTTAAATCACCTGGACACATTTTCTCACCTGTATCTTATATCTGTATCTGTATCGGACAATGGAGGCTGTATAACAGATGGGTTCCTAGGTGACAATCGATATTTTGAAACGAGTTGCTTTAGTAACAGCACCTTCAAAATAAACATAAAACGTGTGAATTTGAGTAACCATGGTCAGGAATGGTATTGTTATGACGATAAAGGAAAAAGTGCTACTGCTAATATTACTGTTCGAGGTAAGAATGTATCATTTTAATATATCTACCGCAGTTTACTAGTCAAGATTAATGTATAAAATTTCATTGAAATTCATTGTCAGGATAATATCAATAAAAGTCATTTTATTAACTATCTAATAATAATGACTAAAAGTTGGTTTTGTTTACTTGCAAAATACCAATTTCGACTAAAAATGAAAACAGAATTATTGCAGACTCGGTTTGTTTGAGTCTGTTAATGAGGGATATTGAAAAAAATGCAACACCCCTCACAACCACGAACACCGGCTTGAGCGGTACTCAATATTCAACACTTTAAAAGTGCTGGAATCCAAAAGCCCGAAGGACAAGAAAAATAAAACAACACTGCATTGAAGTATGAGGCAACATTTCAAAGCTGTAAAGCCAGGAAACATACACATTTGAAATACAGTTAAAAGATTCAGGATCGATCTATTTAAAAAAAAATCTAATGTTTGAATTGACAATTTCATTGAACATTGTATATATATTTGCAATTCCTGCCACGGAAGCTATCTTTGACTTTCATTCAAATAATAGTATTTACATAAATGAAAATCAAATTCAAACTGTTAGTTGCAAAACCTCGGCGTGTTTACCAAAACCATCAGTTAAATGGTACTTATGGAATCCCATCAACAATATAACTTACGATATAACAAACCATTCGGCAGAATCATATATTCCAAAAGAAAACTGGCTGACAGTAGCTGAGAGTATACTTCGGATTCTTCCGAACAGAACACTAGACCGCTGGTATTTATATTGCACAGTATGGACACAAGTGAAAGCAGCAGACATTTTCAGCGAAGAATTTGTACTGAACGTGGCATGTACGTATTTGTACTATATATTTCGAAAGTTACATTTATTTTCCTTTGTTCATACCAAAATAAGATTTATTATTTAAAGTCTAAAATGAAAGACTTTAAACTGTTCAAACATTTGTGAATGTACTTATTATGAATTCAGATAGTTTCGTAAGCATGCAATTTTATAGATTTGTCAAAAAGGACATTTTTGTTGCTTCTCAAGTTCGAAAACTGCCTGCCTTAGCAAAAAGTAAAATGCAAATATTGTAATAAAAATAATTGTACACCAGAGGATGTGTTCTTAAATTCTTGGTTTGGCCTATCGACGAAAACGACGCAAACAAGTGTGCCACGAAAAAAATGATTTTTGCTCAATTGCGTTTTTATCATTTAAGATCCGCCTTATGTTCCCCCAATGATAGCTAGCTACAGAACCGGCTCTACGATACAGGTTGTTGAGTCCGAATCTGTTGAATTGACCTGTTCTGTAACTGGTGGAAAACCATTAGCGACCTTAAGAATGTCCTGTTTCAACAGTAATTCAACACCAACTGTTACCAAAGAAACGACGGTGACCGTGTACATTGCACTACAAGTGAATAGCAATCATAGTCAATGCATATGCGAGTCTGATCATATCATTAGTGGTACACAAAAAAACATACGTCATGCTTGATGTGCTGTGTAATTGAAATTTCATTAAAATGTTTTGATTTTTAACTTTGTCAATAACCATAACTGATTATTCATGATCTGGTAAATCTTAATTTATTTTCTCAGATGCATGTTCGAAAATATTTTGCTGCTAAAGTAATGCTTATGTTAATATTAAGCTGCTTATTTGCACATTTATTAAGATACCGGTATGTGTAAACACAGCAATAATCCAACCGATTAAGTTGAACTCATCAGATGATATCGAAACGGAAATAGAACACGACTTCAAGTATTTAAGTGTCGTAAGTTACAAAATACAGATACTCTTATTAGTTATATCTATATGACATTTCTTTCAGTTCAACCGCGTGAGGTCCGCTTCAACTTCGGAACTGAGGCAGGAGAAAGGTTGATTGTAAACCAAAATGAAGAGGTGACTTTTCAATGTTTCGCTGAGTCTAATCCTCATCCAGACATTGTTATCAGGAATCAAAGAGATGAACAAATCATAATGATGAAATATGCCACTTATGATGTTCAACATACTATTCCTAAAGTATCTTGTGCTGATGCAGGGGAGTATGTATGCTCTGCTAGAAATATGTTAACAAATGGAGAAGGAGCACTATCAAGACTCATTCTCATTGTAAGATGTAAGTCTTAAAACTCCTATTCTGTCCGTTTTTCATCTTTTATTTGTAAATTTATCAATCTTTCGTGCATGTCATTTCATCTATAGAAACCGTTGATCTGGAATAAGATCTAACATAAAAGATAAAGCTTTGGAAAAGTTTATATCAATTCTCTTTAAGTAACATTGTACTAACTTGTATTAAAAAATTTACAGATCATACTTACTTCACATAAAAAATAATGAAGCACCAAGTTAAGTTTGCAAGAGACATGTATAAGTTTTAGATGACTCTTTGTGACTAAATATATTTACATCGTTGATCATGTTTATAGGTCGTCCACGTCCGTCAGCTGATACAGTAAAAGAAACAAAGATAACTGCTCTTCTGCATGTTGACGTCACGTTACAATTTTTAGCTCAAGACTTTTTTGACGAGAAAAACAAAACAGTATTCGCATGGTATAAACAGAAAGTGCCATTACAAAATGACGGCAATAAGTATATTATATCATCTTATGGGTTACAATCTAACTTGATAATCAGAAACATTACATACTCAGATTATGGACAGTACCAAGTTGTTGTCAGGAATTCATTTGGACATAATACCTACTATTATGAATTGCTGGAAAAAGGTAAAAACAATAAATGTTAAAAAAATAAAATTACGTGTCAATTAACATTTCTTGATAATCTACATTTCCCTAAAAGTAAAATATTTCAAAGTCACAAAGCGATGCTATGCTACAATTTTCATTTTTCAAATGTGTCTGTTTGTTGTTCTGTAACAGTTTCGTAAACGGTACTTAATTATGGACTATATTGGTTAGTTATCTCTTGTGTTGGACAACTTGTGATTAGTAATGTTCTATGTGATTTTGATATTTGTAAGGAATCAAAATACCACCTTGCTTACGTTTTTATATTCATCTCGGCTTTCCCCGCTTGATTTAGCAGTTAACATGTTTTAAATCCATTACTTCACATTATAAAGCATATGTTTGCCTTTTGAAAGATAATTAACTGACATACATACTAAACACCATAATATGTATATAACTTATACTAGTAATTACCTTTTAAAAATATTATTTATTGATTGGTAGCTTATTACAGGTGCAACTGTAGTGAATCATGATTTACAAATGTAAGATGGGAAATAACACGAAAGCGCTTTAAGTTAATGTAGTTATATATTTCTTTCCTAAAATACAGCTCCTCAACATTCAACCGAGCCTATAACAGCCTCGACACTATTTGGGGTCACAGTTGGTGTATCTAGTTTCACTTTTTTAGTGATTGTATTGGCATTCTTATTTTGGATATATACCAGGTAATGAAAATGTCACAAAAGGGACAACATAAATAAATAAATAAATAAAAAAAGACAACAAAAAAAAAGAAAACAAACAAACAACAACAACAAAAAAAAATCAAATGTACTTATAAAAAGTAACAACATCAACAGAAATCCACAAGAAAAATACAAAAAAGCATCCCTCGACAAAAAAACAACAACAAATAAAAACACACACAAACAAAAGATCCCAATCCCAATTTATATGAAAATAAACCACTGTTTCATATCTTGGTCCACATAAAATAATAAAATTGCGTATTTCAGCCATAGTCTATTTTACCTCGTTCGAAATGTTGGTAACATTACAAGTTTATCAGATAGTTTTTCTCTTTTAAATGAAAAAACATGCGATAATTATATAAAGAACATGTGGATAAAATATGTATGCAGCTATTCAACAGCTATTTCTATATCACTATTTATCTTTTATTTCAGACGTAAACGCACTTTGAAGATAACAAACAGAAAAACAGCTGGTATGCAGTTTTAACGCATGTTTTAATCAGTCACAATGAAACAGGAAAATATAAACGTTTAGAGACATCATATAAAGCTAGCTTAGTAATGATTAGAAGTTACTAAAATAAGAACAATACTAATTTACCAATAACCGGATATCCTCTTGTTAATAAACACGTTAAAGTCTTTTAAGCATGTCCTGACATTTTCACATCAGAGTTTTATCTCACAATAAATCTTTATCATTATACACCTACAAGTGTATAGTAAGGTTAAGTAAGTGGTATTATTCAAAATGTATTCACATTTGATTACTTTACAAGTTATAGCGGAACGTAATATTTGATTGCTACAGTAAAGTAAATATATTTAGATTTCAATCCTTTTTTAATTGTTCTTAAAAATGTTTTGTTCTAGAGGTTATCACAGAATATCAGGCTACTACTAGGCATAATGACAATGATGCAGAAAATTTGTATGAACAAATTGATGAGCAATGTACTGCAACAGGGGCATACATTGAGATGCAAGGAATCAAAACGGATAAGGATACAAACTGTGAATATATAGATATGACAATACAGACCCACAACCCGTCGGAAAAAAATTGTGAATAGTAGCCAAAGTCGTTTTGTACAAACCAAGTTAATTTGTTTCATGTTGAGTTCATATATCAAGTTTTCACATATTAATTCACATAACCTTTTACTTTTGTGAATTTTCACCAAACCTATTGTACCTGTTGTACCCAATATATTGAGATTCCCACGAATGCTCTGTCCAGATTATACAGTTGACTCAAACCGACGTTTTATTTCTCTTTTTAAATGTTCTTTATTTTGATGTACAAATAACTTAATTATAAGGTTGAATGAAATTGACCTTTATAAGTCTTTTTCATAAGTGGATTTTAATTCATGGTTTACGTAGGCAATAAACAATTTTCTAATGGTCGCTTATAACTTTAGCAGTAAACATTTTTATCTTTTTCACCTCCAAAGATTTAGCTTATTCTGTATTGTGTTGGCAAGATTCTAATTTGACCTCCTATTCCTCCCTATTTTGTGTGTTATTAGTATATCTAATTTACAATAATGTATTCATAAAGGTTATATACACCTCAATGTATAATATTTGCTTGATGATGAATATTACTACTGTAATGATTATTGTGCTAGTATATGGATAGAAAAAAATTTTTTTTGATTCTGTTTGTTGATGATACAAATTGTCATATTTGTATTTGAAAAACAGAATGTGTTTATAATATGAATATGATACATGTAATCTCAAGTTTACCTATATTATATTCTATCTATATATCAAGATCTAAATGATCTAAATTTCTCATGTCTTCTTATTCAAATTTATAATTCACATTTGTGAATCACATGGACCTCTTGGATAATTATTCAAAGATAAAAACAAAAGAATGTCATAGCTTAACTAGTCATTATTTTATTTTTCTCAGTTTCCGAAATGTCTCTCTAAATGTGTTATTTTCACTATCAATATTTGATAATGTATGCTATTTTACCTAGTATATCTTATAACGCAGGAATGTGTAAGGTTGACTTCCGGAAGATGCAGGTTCCCGTTGTTGTGATTGACCATTGAATCATTTCTACGGTCTTTCGCGTTGAACCCCTGATCTGGCATGTTAGGAAGTTATCAGATACTTGCAAAAGTAAAGACAACTAGTACATGTAATGCCCAGGAACGATGCCGTGGCATAACTGTGCTACAATCTACATACATCACCATCTAGTACAGCAGCAATATACAATGTATTATCACTGGCGCTTGTAGTACTGTGTGTAATACAAGCGGTGAAATCTTGAATAATACCATTCTATGGGAAATAGAACACCAGCATAAACTACATATTGACATGAAATTAGTTTTAAAATGTAAATAAAAAAATTAAATAATCGAAGTCTCAGATATAAGTCTTGTTATTTTCATTGACGTTTTTAACAAAAGTCTTGTCAACAACTTGAATGTATCTGTAACATTTAATTCTTAAAAAGAATGTGGCAGTATTATTATAATAAAAGTAGTTTTTATACTTTATCCTACACATTTTTCATTATCATTTATTGGTCAATCTTCATCATGTTAGCGAATCTCTTGATAAATATGTAAATATAATTCGGCCCAACTTGACTGCGAAAAAATGAGCGCATAAAATCATTATAATACATTAAATTTATCATATTATATAATAAATCCGGAGTGTTAGCTTAATATAGATTGAGGGATGTTGCCCACAATTAACATTTATCTGCACCTAGACCACAGCGCCGAATTTATTGAAATTTGTCTGATGAAACTGAAATGAGGTCGTTTAACCGGGTCTTGCCTGTATTTTGGTTCAAAAGATAAATAATTTGACATTTTCATTTACCTCTCCAAAATTACAAGTTTTAAACAAAAATGTGTATTGTATGTGTGAATCAGATCTATAAATTATGCTTAAGTAATAAATGTTGATGAAAACTTAAGTTGCGTTTAAAAAAGGAACATTGAAGAACGCTGAAAATGGCAAAATTAAAAATGGTGAAGGTTTTGTTTGATTCAGCCAGGTAAATGACTTTTGGTGTAAATGTTATGAATGATATGACATTATGTAACATGTATAATAAGTTTTAAAGAAGGTTTCAACTATACACGTAACCTATATGATATTAGTTACATCAAAGATCTATTTTGTCCATACACCTTAAAAACCACAAAGGATTTCAAATAAATATCTACATGAAAACTTTATAAATCATTAATTAATAAAGAGTAGAATGACTACGCAATTAAATCAGTTAGATTTTTTGAGCGCTTCATTTTAGTGTTTTTCACTAATGGTCGTTATTTGCAAAACATAGATTAACAGAGGAAACTTGTATGAGATTTATGACATGCTTTTCAATTCAAATTGCTTCAAAGAAGTAATTACATAAGAATAAAAACAAAGTATTAACAGCCTTTGGTTCATGCAAACCCCTTACACAATAAAGACTATAAATTAAATACACATGGTGCCTTCGCTTAGGCGTAATTAATATGTTACTAAGCAACCAATTAAACACCTCCACGTGATGTTCGGCATCATTATAAAATGACTCAATTTGTCGTTTCCAGTAACAGAGATGTATATCATAAACGAGTGTCGTTGTATTATTTTATGCGTACTTATTGCATCATTGCCACTGTATAATACATACGCCGCGACGTTGGAAGCGAGATTTTGCGGATATGAGCAAACGTGCGTAATAAACATCACCGAACATGTGCTAGAAAAAGATACTTGCTGTAGACCATGTGAATGTGACGAGATATGTGTAGAGAAGGGTACATGTTGCCGGGATAAAGACAGACGCTTGGATGTGGACATTAGTATACAACAAGAATGTCTTCCTGCCGCATATGTACCGAACAACACCCATGTAAGGGTAAAGTTTCTTTCGTATTACACTAGAACAAAATGTCCAAAAGATTATCATGATATCACTATGAAGGCCAACTGTGAAAACGTTAAACCTAAAACAATTATAGACATTCGTCCGGTTTCTTCTCATGACGGGGCAGTGGTTTACAAAAACAAATACTGCAGTTACTGCCACAATGAACAAAGGACTTTCACCTGGGATATAACTGTACATAAAGCTTCACCCCCAAGTTGCCGCCGAGTTCTGCAGCAAGAGACCATAGACATTGCTACTATATCCACAAAAATACTGTCAAACTGCCTCATACAGTTCACTCCGCCGACCAACATTGACTTTTGGAAAACATTTTGTTTTGAAGATTCAACTGTTACAAAGCAGTGTAACATAACGGGTGAATGGGAAACCTTTGATAGTGAACTTAACGACCTCTGTCTCAATAAAACAGGTACAGCTATGCATATATTTTCCTATCTGGTATTGCAGTTAAATAATCTAATTAATACAAACTTTACTAACGATTACGGACTCTGCTGGTATTTTCTCAAATAATGACTGTGATAGTTTATAGAAGTTCGTTAGCCTTAAGATAAATTTTAACATGCACTCATCCATGGTGCGTATTTAGTTATAAACATAAGTTATTATTTATTCAAGGTTGAGTGCGCTATTTGAAACTTGTTGAACCAATACATGGTCGTGCCCCAGTAAAGGACCAGATCGAACACACGATTCCGGGGCTAAGAGGCAGACACCTTAACCACTATAGCACAACTCCCAGAATGTATTTCGACATTTTCAAGCAATTGTTTTGTCACCTCCATTTCATATTTCTTTTACTTAATGAAACTATACAGATTTACCTCCCTTCTTTTCAGACACCGGTTACTTTATATTCAACGAATTAGGCAATGTGTATAACAATTTATATTGCTCTCTGTGCAATAGTTTCTCCTATGGTTCAGTTGGTAACTGCTTGAACATAATAGAAAGAAATCCGATCCGTCCACTATATACCCTGTTGAATATTGACAAACTTTTTGATCAAGATAATGCCGAAGAAAAAGCAAGGCGATGTGGGAATGGGGAGGTAATGGATACATTCTTTGTAAGTGTGATTATTAACCTCTATATCAAAACAACATCTTTGACCTTTTTTGTAAAAATAGACATTTAATGATTATTGTTTATTTATATATTTGTTATCTTAATGTTTATTGTGCATTCAGAAATTGGTCAGAAACGGTAAAACCAGGTTTACTAGGAGTGTTCAAGCATGAATGCATCCAAGCAAGTGAAACGTGATTCTTAAAAGGTTTAACTGTATTTTTATTCTATTCCCTCGAAGTATTCACTTCCAATTGATATACAAAGTTTCACTCGGATGAAAAGTCTTGAATATTGTAGACGCTGAACAAATTGTTGGCCTGAATGGTATGTTTTATAGAAAGGAACCCAAATTTTGCACATTGTCTTCTTTATACTGACTGTTCTTTTTATTTGCAATATGTGGTCTTTGGCCACTTTGTAGCCCAAATCTTGTTTTTGTGTTTTCGTGTTGGCTCATAAAGGTAAACCCAGGTTTCGTCTCCAGTGACATTTGCAAAAACAAAACGTGTATAATTTTTTAGATACTGTTTAAGCAACAACTCAGGGAATTGTATGCAAGTTTTTTCCTGCTAATTTGTAAATGCGAAAACTACCCAGAACTGGCAATTTTCCTAGTGGTGTATCTTGCATCGGTATTAAGTATTTCTTTCACTTTAGCAACCATCTTTGCAGACGTTGCTATTTTAGGCCGACGGGCATGGCGTGTATCTTCAGTCGAAATTAACTTACATTTGAATTATTTAACAAACGAATGATTAAAAAATACATTTTATTTGTGTATTTTTCAGAACGATTTTTTATCAAAAATTTTTTTCCCTTGCCAAAAAGGGAAAAATAAAAAAACCCTATTCCCCTGGTCCTGTCTTAATCCAAAAAATTGTTCAGTATCTTTGTACAAGTAGACAAGTTGCCAGCTAAAAAAAAAAAACTAAGGTTTGGGGGGGGCAAGGGTTTTTTGTATTGGGGCAATGTAAAACTTTTGTATTCCCCCTATTAATTTTTCTAAAGTTTTTGCAAAATTAAAAAAGTAACCCTTCTTTGGGGTTGAAACATGTGTATTCCCAACCCGGTAAAATTTTTTTTGACCCCTGGATTTTCAATGAAATTTCGTTTAAAAGGGTTTTATTTCGGGGGGATTAAAATATTTTTTGTGGCTGTGAAAGGTATATGTGCAACCCCCGCTATATGTCGCAATAAAAGCTAAAAGTCGCAAAGCTGGTTAGTCGCAATAAATCTTAAGTCCCCAAAGCTTTCCGGGGTAAAAGCGCAAAAGGTTTTGGGGGTTTGCGCACAAAAAAAGATTTCCCCTAAATTTTTCGAAACCCTTTGGTAAAATTTGCATTTGGGAGGAAAATAAAAGATGGGAAAATAAAAAAAATAAAATGTTAAAAATTTAAATTTTAAAAATTTCCATTTAAAAAAATTCCCAGTAAAAAAAAAGTTGTATTTGCGGTTAATTGGGCCCCAAAAAAAAATGGGGCCCTTGAATTTTTTTTTGTTTTTTTTATCGAGATCAGTTTATGTAAAAATCCCGGGCTTAAAACAAAATTCCCCAAAAAGACCTAAAAACCCCAAAATTGTTCCCTCAAAAGCTTAAAAACCCCAATTTTAAAAAAAAGAAAATTTTTTTTTTACAAAGGGCCAAAATTTTACACTTTTTAAAAATTTTAAAATAGCGTTGGCTTTTTAATTGTCAGTAAATGCCATTCCAAAATTTCGCGGATGAATTGGGGTTTTAAATCCCCAAAGAAAAAGGGTTTTTTTGCGGTGTCGTTAGAAAACTCAAATTTAAATTTATGGCCGGGTGTTTAATATAAATTTTTCCTGTTGGGACCCGTTTGGGGAGAAAATTTTTGCTAATTATTTACTTCAATTTTTTAAACAATTTGGGTTTTTCCCCCGACCAAAAAAAATTCGAAAATTCCCCAAACGAAAAGCAAAAGGGAAAATTTTAAATTTAGGTACTTTTTAAATTTGCCCGTTTCTGGGTTTAAAAAGAAAACAAAGGGAAAATTTTAAAATTTTGAATGATTGTTTTTTTCAGCCCCTGATTTTAAAAATTCTGTGGTTCAGGGGGGAACCGTGTTTGTGGGATGAGGGGGCTAGAGTTTTAAACCCAGTCGAGTCCAAATTTTTTTTAAATTTTTTTTATGGTGTTTTGTTAAAGGAAAAAACCCGTATTTCCAAAGGTAAATGTGGTATCTAAAAAAAAAAATGATTTTTTTTATTTTAATTGTTTTTGCCAAAATTTCCTTTGGGATCAAATCTGGTGCCCCCAAAAATTTTTAGAAATAAAAAAAAACTTAACAGGGAAAAAATACGATTTCGGTAAAAGATTTGATTGCCAAAAATTTAGAAATATCACAGAGTTGGCCCTTTGAAATTTTTAAAGGGATGGATTTGGTTTCAACCCCGGACCCGGGGGAGATCAAAATTTCTTTTTGGGGATGTTTTTTTTCCCAAAAAGTCAACAAAAAATTTTATCAGTTATTTGTTAATATATTATTTTAAAAAATGGAAAACGCTTGTTAAGCTAAGGGGGGAATATATCTTAATATATATTTTTTAATATACCTGTTCATAATCTGACTAGATAGACTTTACTACATGTAAGTATTAAATAATACCCAATTGATCTGTTGATCGATATTCGGAACTATGCGGTGTATTGATTTAGGCTTAGGACAGAATTGTTATACTTTCATAACTTTTTATATTTATCTCAATATTTTTTGGGGAACATTAATTAATCAATATACTATGGAATTGCCAAATGTTGACTGCCTACTGCCTACTGTCAACTGCTTACTATCAACTGCTTACGGCTTACTACTTATTATTCACTGCTAATAGCATTAAAATAAAAATGGACGACCTATTACAACTGTATTGGTCAAAAAATTATTCAGTTGCCGAAATAGTTGCTGTTCTGGAGGTCATGTACAATATAGTGCAAGTGGTATATAGGCCACTTCCAAACAGCCTTGCTGTTGGGTAAACCCTTTAGCGATGTGGTTGAGGTGTCCCCTAGGACCAAGGTCTGTTTTTCAAAACCCCGGGTTTGGCCCTTGGGATTTTTTGGCCCCCAAAATTTTTTTAAAAGGGGTCAGGAAAGGTTTTTACGGGTATGCGGGAAAAGGGGGGTGCATTCGGGAGGGTGGGGTTGAAAAAAAGAGGGGGGAGTGTAGTGGTTTTGTTATGGGAATTCCCTCAAACCCTTTCTGTTGATTAACCCCTTTAAAGAGTGGTTGAGGGGGTCCCCTTTAGGCCAAAAGGTCTGTGGTTCAAAAACCCTTCCTAACGACAGCCCCTGTTGACTGTTCTGTCTTTTTGACTAATATGGCCCCTGGGTTTAAATGCCCATGCTTACTGTCGTTTCCCTTCTGTCAATTGATACTGTCAATGTTACTACCACTTAGAAAACAACAACAACAACAATTAGTATAAATAAATAAATACAAAAATGAATAAAAATAAATAAATAGAGGTATTATTTTATCCGTTTACATATTATAGGCTATAGGCTGACCCATAAAAAAATAGAGAAACTAAAAATTAAGCCGAAAAGAAATTGTTTTATCATATACTTATAAGTGAAATATTGAGAAATACTGATGAAATAAAATGCGTATTTTCAATTTTAGTAGTTTCACTGTAAAAAGCTATATTTGACTGTAGTGAAATATATTTTCCGTATTTTCACTGCTGTCTTGCCGGACTTCTTTCTTCTAAATTCAGACAACACACATAATTTAAGGAGAATTCTTTCAAATTGTAATGTCAATAAAAAAAAAGAAAGAAAGAAGAGAAATCTATATGATAAACAGACAATTCAAGTTTTATTTTCTATAAATACAGGATTTATTATCATCTTGTGGAATGGAAATTATCATATTTCATTCATGGCTACCGCCACTCATAAAATAATTATTATACTTATAATTATATAATTATTTATTATTGTCTTGCCACTAGATGAAAATAAATCCTGTATTTATAGAAAACACTTGAATATCCTCCATGTATTATGTCATAATATGTTCAAAAGCAACCAGACATAAAATCCTATGTATTAGATATCTAGATGTATATTAATAATGATAATTCAATAAGCATGAACCAAATGTTCATTTTTCTTGTGTGCCGACAAATTAAGAATAATTCAAATATCGATTGAATTATACATCCAATTTGTCGTAAGATAAATCATCAAAGGGTGATAATAAGACAACAACTTAATACATGTAAATGTGAACATAATATTACCATTCACAAACGCATTCGTTTTCTGATGAAAAACGGGACTTAAAGAAACCCTGTTTCGATGAAGCGATGCTACGCAAACTTAGAGCTGAAAACGAGGCCAATAGTAAGAAAACGTCACAAAACGTATCTATGAAAACAGTGAAAATGAGGCTAAAAAAAACGTCCCAAACGCAACCGTGTAACGACGAAAACGAGGCAACAATGAGAAAAAACGTCACAAAAATAACCATGTCAGTTTTAAAAACGAGGCTACAATATCAAAACGTCAAAAAACGTGAGCATGTTTTTCAATTACAATAAACACGAGGCTACAATAAGAAAACGTCACAAACTTATATATGTAACATTGAAAAAAACTACGGGAAGATGTTACAAACGTAACTATGTTACGATAATAACAAAAAAAAACAACAAGAAAACTTCACAAAAAACGACATGTTACAATGGCAAACGAGACTACAATGACAAAACGTAACAAATGTACTAGAATCTATTAGACTTTAACAAAATGCATAACAAACATATTTATGTAACGATGAAAACGAAACTTATAAGAAAAATACAATCTATTCCATTCGCTTTAGTATAGTTGGCTCAGAAAGTAGTCCCAAAACCGCACTGACATACTCGTATGTTAACATTTTGGAAATGAATAATTTTGCGATTTATATCGCCAGAATAAGGCAACTGCTTCCAAACTGACAGATATCCAAATAGGAATGTTTCTACCACATATTAAAATTATATTAAAATCACTTTTCAAGTTTTTTGTTTGCATCTGCGTGATGACATCATCTGCATACTTGGACATGACAAAAGTTCCAATAAAAATGATGATAAAATTTTATCATATCTTTACAACGTGCTTCTATTTGTGCATTTTATATATGGTCTTATATTTAAAGTCAAAGTGTTAAAAAATTGTTACGTTTTTGACAAGATTCTTGTCATTCAGCATATTGCAGATGTGATATATGTGAGGAACGAACAACTCTGCTTCGAAATAATTTAGAAACATCAAAAATGAAACCATGGTGAAGTTAAGATGAGACTACGATACATTAAGTTAACAAATGTATCAGTGTTACGAGGAAAAAGAGGATAAAACATATAAGCAATAATTTAATGTCATAAACGTGTTCGTGTTCATGTAAATCAGGAAATAGAGTAACCATTCACAAACGTGCCCTTGTTTCGATCAAAACGAGAATATACATGTAATTAGAAAATGTCACAAACGTAACCATATTGCAATACAAACGAGGCCACGTAAAGGAAACGTGACACAAACGTAACTATGAAAACGAGGCTAGAGTAAAGAAACGTCACAAACGAATCCATATAATAGTGAAAACTTGCTTTACAGGGAGAAAACGTCATAAACGTTACCATGTTACGATGAGAACGAGGCTACAGAAGGTAAACGTCACAAACGTAACCATAACGAGGCTACAGTAAAGAAACGTCACAAACGTAACCATATACAATGAAAACAAGGCTACACTAAAGAAACGTCACAAACGTAACCATGTAACAATGAAAACGAGGCTACAGTAAAGAAACGTCACAAATGTAATCATGTAACAATGAAAACGAGGCTACAATAAAGAAACGTCACAAACGTAACCATGTAACAATGGAAACGAGGCTACAGTAACAAACCTCACAAACGTAACCATGTTACAATGAAAAAGAGGCTACAGTAAGGAAACGTCACAAACGTATCCGCGTTACAGTGAAAACGAGGCAACAGTAAGGAAACGTCACAAACGTATCCGCGTTACAGGGGAAAATGAGGCTACAGTAAGGAAACGTCACAGAACGTATCCGCGTTACGATGAAAACGAAGCAACAGTAAGGAAACGTCACACAAACGGGTATCCGCGATTACAGTGAAAAACGAGAACTACAGTAAGGGAATCGTCCACAACGTATCCGAGTTACAGTAAAAACAAAGGCAACAGTAAGGAAACGTTACAAACGTTATTCGTGTTACAGTTAAACGCAGGAAAAAGAGACTATAATAAACCCTATTATAAATGAAAAACGAGGCTACAATAAGGAAATGTGACACTGAAAACCAGGCTGCAATAAGAAAACTTTACAAAAGTATTTCATGTTAATGGTAAAACAAGGCAAATGTTATCATTATAAAAATGAAAATGATACTTCATAATGAAAACGCCACAAACGAGGACCCATGTTGAAGTAAAATGAAGCTACAATATCAAACCATTACAAAAGTAATCCATGTAACGGAGAAAAAACGAGGCTTAAACAAAGCGCAGTATATAATATGAGTAACTGGACACAGTAGGCTACTTCGGATATCAAAATATTGTTGTATCCCCTGTCGTATAAACGGAGAGAGAACACACTGATGTTTCACATTTTATTACTCAATACATAAGTGTATATCTGCTCTGGACAAATACCAAATTCGAATTACCTAGACTGGGCTATTCGACCACTATTTATATTAACAGCTATTAACATAAAATGTTAAGATATAGTTCCCCCTTAGCATTAACAAGCGATTTGCTCAGTTATGTCAAATAATTGAGCAAATATACATGTATATCCAAATGTTTTTGTTGATGCATTTTGTGAGAAAGACATCCTCAAAGAGAAAGTTTGATCTCACACCTGGTCCGTGGTTGAGAACCAAATCCATCCCTTTAATCAAGAACTGTTTCTATGTCCATACAAGAATTTGCCATAGACCGCGAAATACAACTTTTGTTTGGTTACTTGGATATGTTTTCATGTGTAAATGGTATAAACTTTATATGTTTTAACACTTACTTTTTGTGTCAGTTCCATCTGTTACTTTCCTACCAAGTGCGACATTTAGCGTCAAGGGGTTGCGACATTTAGCGGCAATCAATTTTTGTGCGACATATAGCGGCAACGTTGCGACATTTAGCGGTAGGCGATTGCGACATATAGCGTTGATTGCGACATATAGCGTCAGCGTTGCGACATTTAGCGTTAGTTGCGACATATAGCGGCGTTGCGACATATAGCGTTGCTACAGTGGCGACCAACGCATTGTTTTTAAAAATATATCTTCGTATTATCTTGCACATTACTTTTTTACTGTCCCACATGATTTTGATCACTATTTCACTAGTTCTACCCTAAAAAAAATATCGTGAAGCAAATGCGCAATGTTTTTTTGTATGTCTCAAATCTATGCTTAATAAGGATCCGCGCATGGACACAAAAGAAGCGTTCGCTGTCGATTGAGGACCCAATACATGTCACCAGGGTTAATTTTGAAGCACGAAGTATTTATAATATACCTCATTGCAATAACCACGGATTTTAGCCAAGAGTAAGGTCATTTCTACGGCAGCCAATGAGAACATAATTGTAAAGTTACCTGAGACGATATGAATAAGAGTTAGCCCTGAAAAGAACTGTTACGCCAACAAAGGGACTGCCTTTAAAGCCATCACTCTGTGCTAAAGGCTCACGCACCAAAGCAAAATTTCGTTGATGTCACTGCCTACTTTTTATGGCCCCTCCCCTTGGCTTAAGTTAGGACCTCGGCAGTTGATCCGCAGTATACAAGTTTCGGTTATTTTCGCCGTTGCAAGTTTTTCTTCATATCTTCCGCTGATGGCCTGTGCTTTTTCAACGATGTACACGTACTGAGGGGAAGTGAGAAGATGTGTAATGTTTGTCCTCGATCATGTTTTTCAATACCACGTAAGGGGACGAAACGATTATCCGTTTGGCGTCTGTCATCACTTCTGGTAAATTAAAGGGCTACTTCCACTCCTTTCTCAGTATTTGCCGGACTGGTACCCAGCAACGTTTTGACTCCGCGGCCGATTATCTTTTGCAATTGAGAGAATTTTTTATTCTTCTTCTTTTTTTTCAGGATAAATGCCGGGCATTGCATTGCTTTCGGAATTCACTTCCTTTTCGAGGGAAATGCGTACCCTTTCTTGGTCACGATATAGGATATAAACTCGTCATAAAACTGGTACCAAAAGATGATTTATGGCAAACAGAATTGACAGAGACTGACTTTAGGAACCATTACATGCACGTTCAAACAAAGCTCGGTTTCAAAAACTGCAGGTTATGTCAACTTTATATGTTTGTTGAAAAGGGCGGCACTGAGATTATATTGCAGGAAATTTATATAGTATTTGTTTTCACTCCGACATCTCGATGCAAGATTGAAAACATTTGGTCACGTTTCATTGCAGCCGAGACAAAACTTCCTTTGATTTTGAATTTACCAGTCAATGAAAAACTGGTCAATTTTACGGTCTCTTGGGACGAGGGAAGAGCTATTCGTCTTACCCACTGGAAGGTGGTTTTAGAAGTGGAGTATACCAACTATTGTCGAGCCGTTTCACCCGCACGTGGTGAATTATGCCCTAAAGTACAACTTCTACGATACGAGGTTGAACAAGTAAAGAAACACCACCCTAGAGCAGACGAACTTATATGGACTTATATGAAAGATGTTAATGGCTCGTCTTTCGTTTGCTGTAACAACTACATCTCATATGAGCGGTCGTTATGTTCACTGGATTATTACTCATGCTTTTCTTTAACTTTTAGTCTTATTCTTTGGTCTCTGTTTAGATAAGTTGAATGATATTGGATTCTTGAATCACATTTAGAGACAGTTGTGTTACTCTCTAAATAAGTGTAGTTAGAATAATGAAACAGAGATATTGGAAACCTCTCAATGTATTTTGTGTATCTCTAAATGTATATAAATATAATTCAATTTGAAATAACCATGTTGCTAATTTGTGTGTAAAATATAACGACAACACAACCTCTGTAGATCATTGAATTTTCAGACACAAGAAAACATTTTGGTTGCTGTACAAAGGTCCACTCTGTAGAGGTTTTACTGTATCCAAAAAAAACCCAGGCGAATGGTCGTTTTTATTCCACCATTTCATGCAGTCTCAAGTAAATGGACAACAGGGCTAATGAATTAGTGTATCATAGTTTGGGGACCTTTCTGTTGAAAAAGTGTCAGAGTGAAATCGTATACATATACATGCACAGTGCGGTAACTGGAGTGCAGTTATCAGTTACCCGCACTCCAGATCACGCCCGTTGATTGGCTCATTTTTGCTGGGGTTTACATATTGTGACGGCAGAGAAAGGGAAAGCGGCAGAAATATCATATTCAGATGCTCGATCATTGGTTACTTTTTCCCGGGGTTTAAAATTGTGACAACAGGGAACATGTTTTTATGTTTGACTAAGCTAAAGATACTTCAGCGAACAGGTTTTATAGTATTGCTAGACCTGTTCGCTGAAGCCAACCCCGTATCGAAAGTCAACCAGACCCGTGACATTTTTATGTCATGCTGTAATTCAATAAATTTGCGTGATCTGGACAAAAACTATTTTAATACAAGTAGTTAGATATATTTGGGACCCTTCAGTCTATATTTTTGAACACAGAATGTTAGATTAATGAAATATTGCCTCAAAGTTTATCAGTGGGTTCACATTTCATAAAATTCGCCGCCATTGCTGCCCTAATTATCACGTGACCAGCGAGAATTTAGGTTCGGATACCTTTGCATGACATTTGTGACACGTGACCCAAAAGCTATTTTTAATTGAAAACATGGCTTTGCAATTATGAATAACGGTGTATTTATTCAATAACAGACATTGTACCAAAAATATGTTGGATTTATATTGTTTTGAGTGATGATTCATGAATTATTTGTTTGTTTTTATATAAAATCAGACACTTACTAAAAATAGTGTATGGTCTGTTACTAAAAATAGATGCTAGAATTTCCAAAACTTGAAGTCCCGCGAGATCTCATTTGAAAGCAGACTCCATATTGGTAAACATCCTCTACATATTTCTCTAAAAATAGTTGGGTACACAATGTCATTGAAGTTTCATTTAAAAACAAAACATGAATTGGTTCAAAATTGATTTGTTTATCAAATGATATTTTTATTTGACCCAAATTTGATTAATAAGGGTGATTTTAGTAGGTTTTTATGTACGGCGCACAAACTGTCAAATTCTGGTAGCCTTTGCAAATAGGGTTGACCCATAACTTTACTGTCGCAACGTCAAAATAAAAGCGACATATAAAGTTATGGAAGCCAGAACTATGTTTGACTATGATACAAAAGAGAAAGAACACCAAAACACTCGGCAATCTGATTTATACTCGGGGCTACGCCCTCTCTTACAATTCAGGTAGCCTCGTGTTTCGGTGCTCTTTCTATTACTTATTTTGGTATGTGTTATTTTGTTACACCTTCTGGCAAACAAGAAAGAAGTAATGTTCAAAGATTCAATTCATAAATAATGCACCTGCTCATAACTTACGACAAATTGTTTTAACGGTAAACAACGTTTGATTGGGAGAAATGTTTTGCTTTAAATTCATATGCTTAGATGATGACAATTTATTTAACTGTTAAAGATTAGACAAAACATTAATAATTAGCAAAGAGGTTAAAATATTTATGTGTTTTTATAGTAATAATACAGTAAAAGAAGATA
Source organism: Ruditapes philippinarum (assembly GCF_026571515.1). Taxonomy (NCBI): domain Eukaryota; kingdom Metazoa; phylum Mollusca; class Bivalvia; order Venerida; family Veneridae; genus Ruditapes; species Ruditapes philippinarum. The sequence continues at coordinate 141,332 of NW_026852808.1, forward strand.
AATTATTCCACAGCATTTATATCATCATATTAATTTTTGAATTATGTAATAAATGAAGTTTTGATAAAAAAATAAATGTTCGTAGGTTTTTGACACAAAAAAGACGGATAATATCTTTCAAAAGATAGATAGAACTACAAGAGGGATATTGAAAGTATAAGAGCATTTGTTGGATACCAGATGATGCTCCATAATTCACTTCAAACAAATGGTTCAATTTAAATCATATTAAGATATACAAATGTATAAGTTATTCCGTTTTCATTAGTGGACTCATACCTACCATACGGCGTTCTGACGCGACAGTACAAAGACGAAATCGCGAAAACACAAAACGTACGCGACGACGAAAACGCGACAGTACGATAAGAAATGTGCGAGAACTCTATAGCGAAAACATCAAATAACGAAAAATGAAAGCAAAAATGTTTTGCATTTTTGTCCACGTACTTACGTGAATTCATGTCTCCACGCTTTCGTCTACTTAACTTCTTGGTTTCTGTTTTTACGTCCATTTCTTTTTGTCGACATTTTTGCGCATGCATACCGGAATGCGAATATACGAAAGTGCGATGGCAAATATGCTCAGAAATGACTAAAACATTATCGACTTTCAATTTTCATGTGTTCATCATTTGATCTTCGCATCTTAGTGATCGTAGTTTCGTCATTGAACTTTCTCATTTTTGTCCTCATAAGTTCCAGTTTTTTCCGTTTCGTACTTGTGAGTTTTCTTATTCGTGACTAACCGTCGCAGATTCGTTTATTCATTGCGATGGCCCTAACGAAATACCGTACTTCCCATCTCCCTTCCCTTCGCAGCCGTACAACCCTAACATCGTTGAGATATGTTAGCAATACAAATGTCGGATTGTTAAATGTTCTTATCGTGCTCATCATATGACTAGATCGCCCATAAAAAATCATCTTGTTAAAAAAAACCCGTCTAGTTGCAGCTTTGATAACGTATCACAGATTGCGACCATTTTGAAACATATTGTGAGGTTAGGTAATTTTCAATTACACATAATGATAACGGTAATTAAGTATTACTAGCACCATGGATAATTGCAATAATTATTGTTTCATTTTTACTTACATTTATTGAGGTCAATATCACATGTGTACATGTATAATTTAAGAAATCATAACACGAGAGATGATATTTACATAAATACTTATTGTCATGCCTTAAAGATCCTGTATGTTTTGTAATTGAGATTGCATACCACTATAAAACCATAAAAATAATGTGTTACAGGATCTTTAATACTTCACAAATTGTTAGAAAAATACCTTTTTCTACTAAGTTCATCGTTAATTTTATTCATATTCACTTCTTTGTTATGAAATACGAGTTTATGTTATAAAATTTCTCAATTTCCTAGTCCATGTCCGCCATTTTGTCATACTTCCGGTTTCCGGTTTAGTTCTATTTATAATCTCAATTCGAGGTCAGATTCATATAAATGATTTCGGAGGCAAAGTTGATTAATAGATTAAATGTTATGTATTATTTATTGATTTAAATTGTATTTTTGTTCTTATAATGAGATATTATGACATATTTATTTTCTATTGTAACCTCGAACCACCTAATTTGCATACCAAAACATGTTGGTACTCATTTGCATATCCAAAGCTGATACCAGCGTTCGAATACCAAAAAAATCACTTTGCCTCTGTCCTTACAGTAGAGTAGACGTACAAATTTTGTCTCATCCAAATCTATCGTAAATTCTGATAAAAGTTTCATTCATTACTAAATTTTATCTTGAAAAGGTATCTTGTAATAGATTATTTTAAACTTGTTGCCGGAAGTTCAGTATCGGTAACGATTTTGTTTACAAACTGTCAAAATTCTGACTTAGTCTTTTTGGGCACATTATTCGGTATTTCGTATATGTGACGGCACTTTTAGTAACAGATAATCGATCTGACCTCGAGCTATTATAGTTTTTCACATTTATGCCATTTATTATTGCTGAAATCATTACAGTTTTATTGATTCATGCATTTGGTCTGAATCCCAGCCAGAGTTATTTGTTAAGGCCGTTTACAAAAATAAATCATAATTTAAACCGAAAGGAATGGCTTTGTCCTGAATTTAGTTAGTTTTCCATGTGTTATTTTTAATTGGCCGCTACCAGGCTTGTTGTTTACGCTACCAGTAAACTGTTTAATTATTTATTTACGTTGATACCGATTAACTTTAGCAATTTATTAGAATAATTGCTGATGTAGTACCCTTGCACATTGAAGTAAAAAGTACCCATTAAAACAACCTGACTATAAAAATCTGAGAAAACTTGGTTAAGAGAGTAAAACAGGTGATAGTCGAGAGAAAAGTCATACACACGAGACAGGGGCGCTACATAAAATGGTGGCAGCGGTGCTGATACCAAGTACCTCCAGGAACTAGTAACCAATACCTATAACCTCGCAGTCCTACCAGAGATAGACTGTTACCAAGTCTTTGTACATTTGCTATTTTTTCATGTAATTAAATAATACAGCATTTTAGAATTTTCAGTGCAGTTTGATCATCAAGGCTATTCCCAAGCCTTTGGCAAGTATAAACAAGTAGTAGTGATAGGTTTTATTTATTCTTTTAAATTAGTACAAAGCCAATACCACCAGTGTGATAAGCCATTTCCAGGCTGGAGTAATAAAAGCCAATTCCAGGCTTTGGTTATTTTGTGTTTGAAAAATTAACATTTATCGTTGGCACGTTGAGCTTGGTGTATCTTGTTTGGATACATTTCATAGAGCCGTGCCCAGTACACTTTTTATTAAATAAGTTTAGTCTACCAACACTGATTAAAGCCAATACCAGGCTCGGGTAGTAATAGAGTAGCCATTACCAGGTTACTGTAGTATCAGCTTAGGTATATTAAAATATACATACAATATTATAGAAGTTAAGTACAACCATCCAAAAGAAGTCACAGTGATATTGTTACTTCCAGACCATTACTTTACCTTTTGAGTGTTTTCTAACTGTTTCCAAGTTAGACTTTAACTTCCAAGACATTGCCATAATTGTTTTGTTAATATACAAAAAGAGTGTATATATATTTTATCAGTAATAAAATATCACATAAATTATATTTGTGTGTGAATTGTAAAATACAGAATTTATATATTTTTATATAATTAAGTAATAATATTAAACATTAACGTAAATTGAAATATTACTTAAATAAAACCTTAGTTACAGTATGGATTTTTCGCTGGACCCAGCTGACATTCCATGTACAGACAATGACCAGTCTACCAGTGACCAGCCAATGATACCAATATACATGTCCAGTAGACCAACCTTGATGACCACAACAACAAATACCATTAGTTCTACTATACCTACAGTTGGGACAGAGGCGAAGTCAAAAACAATGTCACGATCAAGGTCGGAAGGTTGCGGTGATATGGCTGGAGTTGACTTAGTGGCAACTGGGACAAATGACCAGTTGGTACTTGGGACACCTTCCGGTGAAGTGACCTGGCGCAGGCGTCCAGGGGTGGATAACGAAGTTTCAGATGACCAGGGAATTATCAACCCTGGCAGGTATTACACCGGACTCAATGGAGAAGCCAGGGCCTCGGGGGTCAGGAATAATACCTTGCAAGGTGGAACTGATTGGGTGGGTGTATATAGGGATATTTTTGATACTAGACATAATAATTACAGATCAGTTCCAAATAATAATGAGAGGACCTTGACCGATGGTATTATAGACCAGTGTCAGGTACCTAGGGATTTAACCGGCAGGGGTAGGGAGCCGGAAGGGGGGTATATTTACTCTGATTATGCAGAGTCTGGCCCGTTGGGTGTTTCCGGGTATAGGAGGAGGGAACCGTGGGCTTTAGGGGCAAGCAGCTACCGGTATCCTGGGCCCTCCATGCCCGATGAGTGGTGTAGACCTGAAAGATCTGGTATGATTCCAGGGGATTATGGAGATGTTGGAAGACAATTAACTGCAGACATACATAGACCAGTACCATCAACAAGACAATTACCATCAACACATCATCAGACATATGAAGCTCCCCGCAACAACCTTAAACCTCCAACTTATGATGGCACAACCGAACTTAACTCATATATCACACAATTTGAGATGACCAGTGAATTAAATGAGTGGTCTTATGAAAAGAAAGCACTCCAATTAGCTGTATCCTTAAGAGGTAGAGCTGCCGAAATATTAAATGACATTCCTACTGACAGACGTAGAGACTATAACTTAATAATTGAAAGCCTTGTGGATAGATTTCAACCACAGAACCAAAGAAAACTTCATGTTGCGAAGTTAAGAGCCAGAATCCGTAGACGTAACGAATCACTTGATGACCTGGCCAATGATATCAAAAAGATGACCAGATTAGCTTACCCAGATTTAAATATGAAATGCAGAGAAGAAATGGCATTAGAATGCTTTGCTGAAGCCTTAAATGATGACCAGTTACGAAGAGACTTAATTGTAGGTGGTCCAAAAACTATGTCAGAAGCACTGAGGTTAGCCACTGAAGCAGAACTTAGTTATTCTAGAAGAAGCCATTCTTATTCTAGAATGATTCAAAATGAACCAAATGAAGCCCTATTAAGAAGAATAGAAGAATTAGAAAGAAGTGCTGAAAACCAAGCATTTCACGAAATTGCCAAAATTGAAGATTTTCCTGAAGAGAAACAAAATTTTTCAAGACCTCCAGTTAGAAACTCCCAGAACAAATCCAAATCAAGACTTGCAGGTGTTTGTTACTATTGTAATGAACCAGGCCATATCAAAAGAGATTGCCCTTTACTTAAAGAGCCTAAAAATCACCCCTATAATAAATATCATAACCCACAGTACAACGGTTCATACCAACAAAATAATTACAGTAGACCAAATAGTAACAGAAGTTACCACCAAGGTTCCAAAATGGGAAACCAGGGAAACTTCCAGTAGCTGATGGTGAGGTCCAACCTTCAGCTAAAACAGAACATACAATTTTCAAAGGACCTTTAAATTATTATGATTCAAGGGAGACAAATCCAAAATCTCCATATAAACAATTTAATACATATTTCTTGCCCTTGACTGTTAAAAATTTACCTTTAGTTGCACTTTTAGATACTGGTAGTGCTGTTAGCATATTGAAATATGAGAACTGGAAAATGATACCAGACAATGAAAGACCACCTCTACAAGTGACCAATACAATATTTAAAGCAGCTGATGGTGGAAATATACAGAATTATGGCTTTGTGACCTTACAAATTGATATAAATGGGTTAAAATTTGACCATGAAATTTTGATAGCAGAAATTGATGTTCCATGTATACTAGGTTGGGATTTTATGCATTTACATAATTTGACCTTGTCAATGGGAACAGGTGAAGTCCAATGCCAGGGACAGATACTTAAATGTTTAAAAGAGTATCAATTACCAATAGTTCATAGAATCCAAGCAACTGAAACCTTTAAATTGCCTCCTACTAGTGAAACAATTATAATGGGGACCTTTGACATAGAAACTCCTTATTTTAGGACTGGTTTAACAGACAATTATGAAGAAAGATTACTTTCTGAGGGTGTTATTGTGGCCAAAGCTTTGGTAGATACAAACCAAGATAAAATACCTATAAGACTTATAAATCTAAATGAAAAACCTATAACCATTTATGAGCATATGAATATAGCTACATGTACACCTGTAACCCCAGTTGAACAGACCCAGAGAGTAAATCACATAACTTTAGAACAAACTGAAAAACCTTCCCTTCCAGACCATGTGAAGCCAGTTATGGATGAATGTAAGAGTAACCTTAGCCTAGATGAACAGAACCAAGTAGAACAGTTGTTATTCAAGTATCAACATATCTTCAGCAAGTCTAAATCTGACTTGGGGAACACAGACCTTATAAAGCATAAAATTAACACTGGACTGGCACCACCTATTAAACAACAATACCGCAGACTTCCTCAAAAAGTACAAGAAGAAGTTAACAAAGAAGTTGACAGGTTGTATGATGCCGGACTTATTGAAGAAAGTCATGGACCATGGGCAGCACCTATAGTACCTGTACGCAAGCCCGATAACTCCATCAGATTGGCCATAGATTATCGCAAACTAAATGCAGTTACATTAAAAGACAGTTATCCCTTACCTAGAATTCAAGATTGTCTAGACTGCCTTAAAGGAGCCAAATTTTACAGTTCTTTAGATTGTTCTTCAGGTTTTCATCAAGTTCAAATGGAACCTAATGACATGGATAAAACCAGTTTTGTATGCCAAAAAGGACAATATCGCTTCAAAGTTCTCAGTTTTGGACTTACCAATGCTGTAGCTACTTTCCAAAGACTTATGGAATATATTATGTCTGGCCTACAATATCAAACAGTACTTATATATGTTGATGACATATTAATATTCACCACTGACTTTGAAACACATTTAGCCCAGTTAGAAGAGGTTCTCAGAAGACTAGAAACAGCAAATCTTAAAGTAATGCCAAAGAAAGTTCATTTATTTCAAGTTCAATTACATTTTCTAGGTCATATTGTTAGCCAAAATGGTGTTGTTCCAAATGATGAAAAGGTCAAGGTTGTAAAAGATTGGCATATACCAAAGAACTCAAAGCAATTATCTTCATTTTTGGGTCTTGTTTCCTATTACAGACGTTCAATAGAAGGATTTGCTAAAATAGCTCATCCTTTACATCAACTTACACATAAAAATACAAAGTTCATTTGGACTGAAGAATGCCAGACAGCATTCAACAAGTTAAAACAAAAATTGACAGAAGCACCAATATTAGGTTATCCTAATTCCCATGACTTGTACATATTAGATACTGACTGTAGCTCATATTGCCTCGGAAGTGTGCTACAACAAAAAAAGGCGACACTATACATGTCATAGCCTATTACAGTCGTACTTTAAACCATCCTGAGAGACAATATTGTGTAATACGTAAAGAACTATTAGCAATAGTTGAATCAGTGAAGCATTTTCACAATTATTTATATGGGGTTCATTTTTTAATAAAAACCGATCATTCAGCATTATCATGGGCTTTGAAATTTCAAACCCCAATGGGACAATTGAGTAGATGGATAAATACCCTTAGTTTATATGATTTTGATGTAGAACACAGAAGTGGTGTTCGCCATAGAAATGCAGATGCATTATCAAGAAAACCTTGTGGAGATTGTAAATATTGCGACAAACTTGAAACTAATGACAAAGATGAATCTGAGTCAGATCAATGTCTTGGTTCGCGTGTTGGGTCTGTTACTACATCCATTCGAGAAGTAAAATTGAATGATAAAGAAATGACCAAGTGTGAAGAAAACAGCAAAAGTAATAGGAATGAAGATACAGACTTCCTGACAAGGGCCCTGGAAGGTGGTCTGTTAGTAAATGCAATAGAAAGAGAGGGCGAGAATTCCAATAGGACCTCTGACCCCCTGAGGAATTCTGTTAGTCTGCAAGATAACTTCTTAGAAGTTGATTGGAAAGCAACCCAGCAAGCTGACCCTGAAATTGGAAAGATTCAAGATAATTTATCACAAAATAATAGACCTACAGCCAATGACATTTCACATTTAGGTAGAGAATATAAAGCTTATTGGTCTCAATGGCCAAGTTTAATACTTCATGATGATGTGGTGTACAGAACACATACCAATAAATTGGGGGAGGAACAATTTCAAATTATTGTGCCAAAAGTTGTTAGAAATACAGTACTTAAATACGTACATGACCATAAAACTGCCGGACACTGACGATGAAGACCACCTGTACCTTTGATGACGGCCAAAAGATATGCAGAGGAACACAGACACAGACAGAATAAATTTGGTATTTTTTTTTTGTAAACAAGATAAACAAACTCAATAAAATATTGTTAAGGTATTAAGTATTTAATGTATTATTTGTTTTTGTAAATTATTAGGTCTTCATGGTAGTGTCCTTCCATCTTCATCTTTATTATCATCTATAAATTTTTGTCTAAGTACTATTTCACATCATAGTAATAAATTAAGCATTTGTAAAAAAATTTTATTTTTTTTTTACTTCTAGTCAGTCATAGTCATGTCTACATTTGTCTTAAATTAAATATACAGGGTTGTGTCCGTCCGAGTAAAATATGTTATTAAATGCAATTTAATTCCGTCCAAATACATATATTATATTGTCATACTATTTGAATTATACTTGAAATTGTTTGTAAATTAAACAATTTTTTTTTATGTTAGTAATAATTCTAGTCAATTCACTAGTCATGTATGGTAACTTGTCACAATATTTGTTGTTTAATTTTTTTTTACATGTAAAGTAGTTATCAGTTATTGAATGACCTGGTTGTCTTCCCATTGTATGCGAATATATTAAAAAAAAATAATAAGTCAATTGTTGGATGTCTTTTCAAACTTTTCCTCAAGTTGTTGTTTTCTTTTAAGTCCTAATGTCCTTCCATATTCTTCTTGTCTTTAAAGTAGTTGTAAGTCATTTCAATTACATAAGTAATGCATTACTAGTAAAATGAATCACTATTAAATTTTCAGTCTTCATGAACTATTTGTTTTAAATGTACATGTAATCTTCAAAATGTTGTTTGTTTATGGTATGATATCCATAATAGAAGTATTGTTAACAAACAATTCAATTAAACAAGAACTTTTATAGATATTAAATTGTTGTTGCATAAATGCTATATTATGCTATATGTATAATGCCCTAAAATTAAGTGCATTAAAGTTAAAATGTTCAAATTTCAATTACCACAATGTCTCTGTAATGTGATAGCACATTACTAATGTATCGTTAACAAAAATTGTTTTTAAACAAATGTGTTTAAACATTGTTATTGCATAATAGTATTATGTATGACTGTTCAGCCTACATGTAATTGTATGTAACTTAATTGACATGATGTATGAGTAGAGTATGAATGTACAAGTAAACTATTCCAAGTTGCATGGAATAGCAGATATGTTTTCATATAACTGTTATATCCGATACCTGTTATTATTGTTAAATTTATTGTTAAAAATTTTTAAGTATAAAATTTTAATTGTTGTTAAAGTTTAATTAACATGGTGCTTTCAATTTCGAGGACGAAATTTGTTCAGGAGAGAGGGTAATGTGAGGTTAGGTAATTTTCAATTACACATAATGATAACGGTAATTAAGTATTACTAGCACCATGGATAATTGCAATAATTATTGTTTCATTTTTACTTACATTTATTGAGGTCAATATCACATGTGTACATGTATAATTTAAGAAATCATAACACGAGAGATGATATTTACATAAATACTTATTGTCATGCCTTAATACTTCACAAATTGTTAGAAAAAATACCTGTTTCTACTAAGTTCATCGTTAATTTCATATTCACTTCTTTGTTATGAAATACGAGTTTATGTTATAAAATTTCTCAATTTCCTAGTCCATGTCCGCCATTTTGTCATACTTCCGGTTTCCGGTTTAGTTCTATTTATAATCTCAATTCGAGGTCAGATTCATATAAATGATTTCGGAGGCAAAGTTGATTAATAGATTAAATGTTATGTATTATTTATTGATTTAAATTGTATTTTGCCGGCTCGCCACGGCGAGCCGGTATTACGGTAGGATTTTACTGAGAAACAACCTAAAACTCCGAAGCTATCCAAAAATTTAATCGAAGCTTGGCTTCCAGCTTTCTACAAAATTTATCTATCAGGGCTAGGATCCAAAATTATTTAGCCAATCAAATTTAATCTTACATAGCGTCAAAAAACCTTCAATTTTCACGCCATTTTTAAAAATCAGCAAGTATTGTTTTGAGCGCAAAGATATAATGATGATTAAAATGTTTGTCTTTATGAATTCTTTTCAATAAATCATATTTACACTGACTTCTGATTTAGCGATTTCACCTGTTTTCTCTGTAGTAAGTTTTCGTTTGGTTAATTAACATAAGTGTACATCTGGTTCTGTGCATTTTTTATTTTTCCTTTTTTCCGGTCATTTTATCCTTTCCGGTATTTAGTGTATGTATTTACTGGCCGGGATCCGGGATCGTATAAGATATGGAGGAAAAACCTAATGAACTATATTTGTGTTGATTGTTGTCGTAATGAAAGGCCATTAAACGTTAATTTTTTTATTGTATATAATGAACGTTAAATTAATTTAACTTAGAATATAGATATATTTAGAGCTATTAATTAACAAACTTAAAATGCGGAAATCACAATACTAACAATAATATGCCTAATTAATTGGAAAAATCAAAGACTATTTTCTTGAATTGGTCAAATCCCGGGATCCCTATATGTTTAAAAACGATCCCAGCTTTTCTGAAAACTATATACTTGAACTGGCCAATCCGTGAGATCTATTTACATTTTAATACGATCCCGGCTTTTCTGAAAACTATATTCTTGAACTGGTCAATTCCCGGGATCCCTACATGTTTTAATAGGATTCCGGCTTATCTGAAAAACATCTTCTTAGACTGGTCAATTTCCGGGATCCCTATTTTTTTAATAGGATCCCGGCTTTTCTGGCTGAATTTGATTGACAACTTGTGTTTACTTTAGGACTTGTGCCTCTTATTCCAATACTAAATTACATACATGTATTACAACTTAATTTTGTATAAAGAGACATCTTTATGAAAATCTACCTATCTAACATTTTGTGGTCAAGGTCAACAGGCCATATAGTAAATGTGCATAGACATAGGTTCTTCATTTTATCTGTTTACATGCACCTTCATATATACTCATACTCATCTTGGTTAAACTGAGAGAACTTTATATGTCACTTTCAGTAAATGAGTTTAAGATTTTGAATTTACTGGCCCGAATTCCAGTTTTGAATTTATTCTACTAAATAATTAACAAAATTTTCTTAAATTTACACTGGCCTGAACTTATATACACTGGCCATCGGGCACCGGGCCAGTGTTGACTTCACTTTTATTTTGATGTTCGCTGAAGTCTCTTCAGCTAACAGAACTGTCATTTTTACATTTAAACACACCCCTTGAAAAAAATTACGAAGCGAGTCGCTACTAGCTTTTTTAAAAGCTAACCTTGTTGTTCTTATAATGAGATATTATGACATATTTATTTTCTATTGTAACCTCGAACCACCTAATTTGCATACCAAAACATGTTGGTACTCATTTGCATACCCAAAGCTGATACCAGCGTTCGAATACCAAAAAAATCACTTTGCCTCTGTCCTTACAGTAGAGTAGACGTACAAATTTTGTCTCATCCAAATCTTTCGTAAATTCTGATAAAAGTTTCATTCATTACTAAATTTTATCTTGAAAAGGTATCTTGTAATAGATTATTTTAAACTTGTTGCCGGAAGTTCAGTATCGGTAACGATTTTGTTTACAAACTGTCAAAATTCTGACTTAGTCTTTTTGGGCACATTATTCGGTATTTCGTATATGTGACGGCACTTTTAGTAACAGATAATCGATCTGACCTCGAGCTATTATAGTTTTTCACATTTATGCCATTTATTTATGCTGAAATCATTACAGTATTTATTGATTCATGCATTTGGTCTGAATCCCAGCCAGAGTTATTTGTTAAGGCCGTTTACAAAAATAAATCATAATTTAAACCGAAAGGAATGGCTTTGTCCTGAATTTAGTTAGTTTTCCATGTGTTATTTTTAATTGGCCGCTACCAGGCTTGTTGTTTACGCTACCAGTAAACTGTTTAATTATTTATTTACGTTGATACCGATTAACTTTAGCAATTTATTAGAATAATTGCTGATGTAGTACCCTTGCACATTGAAGTAAAAAGTACCCATTAAAACAACCTGACTATAAAAATCTGAGAAAACTTGGTTAAGAGAGTAAAACAGGTGATAGTCGAGAGAAAAGTCATACACACGAGACAGGGGCGCTACAATATAAAGACACATACGAAAGTATGACAGACAAAGGTATGTGTTTTTCATACATGAATAGTTCTATAGTATAATTATTTCATTACAATATTATAAATGAGAACATTTTCCTCTACTCTCTCTCTCTCTCTCTCTCCCTCTCTCTCTCTCTCTCCCTCTCTCTCTACCGAAATTTTATTTTTTGTTACTTTTTTGAGACATTACAAAAAACGTCGATAAGGTGATCAAAGACGAGTACTTCTTTGATAATAAATCTGTATATATATGGTTAAACACAATAGAATAACACAAAGTCTGAATTTTTTCATGTACTGTCATCAATAGATAAGACATATTGTACATCTAAACATAGCAAGTCAAACGATTATCAAATGCTTTTTTTACAAGGAAAAATGCCAATTTTAAACCTATCCCAAATTCTCATCTATATGATGATGACGATCATAATCATCGTCATCATCATCATTATCAGCTGTAGCATTACTGTTGTATCTTAATTTGTCTATGTTTCACTCCACATATCTAAATATTTAACATATCTAATTTCAATAATGTTCTATTCAACTAAGGAAAATATATGTCATCTTAGGTAAATATATGTCAACTCAGGAAAATATATGTCAGCTAAGGAAAATGTCAAGTAAAATATATGCCACCATAACCTCAATAGTTTCACTGTCCACAGAGAAACCCTCCGCCTACACGCCCCCAGGAGTAAGGTAAGAACAACACTTATTGACAAATCCAGCAGACAAATGAGCCGCGCTTTGACATTCGCGCAGTCTGATCAGGATTCATGCTGTTCGCTTATGAACCGTAAAACAAGTAGAGAAACTGATAGCGAACAGCATGGATCCTGATGCGCAGACTGGTCTGGATCCATGCTGGTCTCAAACCGATTATGTTAGTTTTGCCATGACGCGGCTCAAATTATGGATTTTCACAGCCACAACAACATAACAATAACAGGGCTACGCTTCACAACCCGGATATTTCGTTGGTCAGCATCAATTCCAACATAATAGTGTGGTATGCTTTAGTCTTTTTTAATAATAATTTGTGATAATAATAATAATAATAATAATAATAATTGTACATGTATATGAAACCATTTAACTTGAACTTAATTATTATGTCTCTTTAATGATATATAAATGTACATTTGTCATAATCATGTATCATATGTTTGTATATATATTTCATGTTGTATATGTTGTAATCGCTGAAAAGCGGAAATAAAGAGTATATAATAAAATAAAGATAATAATAAAAATGATTATGATAATAATATACAATATACAACCTGATAGATGATAACGATGATTCATGATTCAAATTGATGATGATTGGTCTCTTATGATTCATGATTAGTAATGATGATGATGATGAATGATTGTCGACGAAGATGACGACAACGACTATCATGATTATAATAAATTATAAAAATGTAATCTAATTTTAGTTTATAATGACAAAAATGATGATGATGACGATGACGAGGTTTTTCTATAGCAAATATATGCTTCAGGTCGAGTGAAAAAATACGAGTTGTTTCCCCTTTACTTCGAGTAAAATTGATATCTCTGATGCAAGAACACTATAAATTTAGCTATTATGAAAACTCTAGTTTGGGGCGATTTAATGTCCGAAATTTATATTACCAATGAAAAGTTTGTAATCTTTGCTTTGCCTCAGTATATATTTAAACACATTGTTTGCCACAAGTCAGACCAGTGAGATATGCAACTCGCCATTCTTCTGTCGTCTGCTATAGTTCGGAAACACAATCGGCGTTATGTCATAGCTACCGTGATAAGCAAAGATAGGAAATGTTTTATTTAGATACAGGGATAACTTTATGGTTTATATTAAACTAAATTAAAAGGACATCAAAAAGTTACTTTGTAACTATTTGTCTCTACGAGCTGAGCTCCACGTGTATTATCTATGTAATAATTGAATGTATCCTCACATTGCTACAGTGTTATCAGCCTTTTTAGAAACACCTGACCTGGCTAATTAAAATATGCCAATCACAATTTTCACTATCAGCACTTGTTTCTTCATGAAAAAAGCGGTTACATTAATTACTGCCATTTGCAGTTATGTATTGTTAAGACGACCGTAGGGAGTCTTATCAAACTCTTACCCATATAACTGCAAAGTGTCCTTTACAACTCGATATCAGATAAAAATATAAAAAGGGTCACCTCTTTAATTAAGCATAACATTGTTTTCCCCCAGCAGTCTCGTTCAAACAAGGATGGGGTCCAATTTTACTTAATCTGGCATGTAAAACAATTGTTTTCAACAATACCTAGGATTGTTAATGCAATTCATTCCTGTCATATGAAACGAAATAATGTTTTGCTTATGCGCAGGCTGGACTGGATCCATGCTGGTCGCAAACTCATTGTGTTGGTTTTGTCATGGCACGGCTCAAATACATTTAACTTTATGAAACTTCATTTATCATTGTAATATAAATATTAGTTTGATATTGCGTTGTTTACTCGACACGAGAGTAGAATATTTTTTTTGAGGACAGTTTTTATGAAGAAGTTTACTTGCAATTCATTGCATGGCAATCAATAAGAAAATATTTCTGCCTGTGAATGAAAATCTATTTAAATACACTTGCGGAATCTTATCTATAAGAATTTTAAATAATTTAGGGAAAAATTATATGGAACTATAGCTTTGCAGAGATATGGCCCATTTCAATTGTCAGATGATTAATCTTGTCCAAGCTACGTTTTCTTAGTGGGAAATTGTTTATCATGCCAGTAGTATTTGCTCTGTGTCAAATTTTTTATACTTGGTATTTTTTAAGATTTTAGTATTTATTTATATTGCTAGCAACAGATAGTTAGCCTATTTAGGTAGTGATATTTAATTACCAAATATAGACCTTTTTACAATATGATTTTCCATAGCAACGAATGTTGCATTTCGCGCATGCGCACTCTGCGTAGGGCAGCAAGCAATAACGATGTCTACAGTTTATCATACTTTAAGGCTTTAATAGATGCTGTTTCATGTTATGTCACCAAAAAATATTAATTTGGGGATGACTTAAGGCGGTAAGTACAGAAAACGTTAATTAACTTTTTAAGAGATCTACGAAAATGTGCGGGAGTAATAATTCAATGGTCAAAACGGGCACACACATATCTTTGTTTAAGGTATCATTAGACGACTTTTTCATCAGTAATTTAAATTGAAGCAGCAGGGTGTTAAAGATAAAATTTTAATACCCCTGTATTACATAATATTACACAATTTGTATTGTACACTTCCTTTAAATAACTGGATTGGTCAGGCGGCAAGTGTCAAACAGATTGGCACCCGGACGTTTGTTCATTGAACCGGGACGTTTAAATATCATGATATAGTTAATCAGTTACGCTTATTAAATGGTAATTTATGTAACTTTTAAATATACCGATCAATGTTTATGGAT
This sequence comes from Ruditapes philippinarum, assembly GCF_026571515.1. Classification (NCBI taxonomy): domain Eukaryota; kingdom Metazoa; phylum Mollusca; class Bivalvia; order Venerida; family Veneridae; genus Ruditapes; species Ruditapes philippinarum. The sequence continues at coordinate 156,719 of NW_026852808.1, forward strand.
TTTGAGAAGAGAAAAATTGTGTCACGTGCATAATTAAAAATAACATGTATTGAAGAAGCGGATAAAATGTGTGTGATATCTTTTCCAAACAACCCATCTTAACATCTCAAGATTTTGACAAAAAATAATCAATTATTTAAATCTATTTATGTGACTTAATTTTTTCTGTTTGCATCACAGGCAAATCGGATAAAGGATAAAATCAGGGATATTGAACACTAAAAATGCATTATCACCTGTTCTGATATTTATCTGAATGATAATTTATCTCCATTTCATGTTATATAATTTCTTTTGTTTTTAAATGAACTATTTCAACAGCAATTAAGTTGACGTTTCATTTGCTAATAGATATATTTCCACATCTTCTTTAAAAAATGATCTCAGTGTCAGTTCTGTGATCGTAAATTTTAAAACAAGTATCTTTTCCATGCCTTTTTATGGCATTCTTCGCCACAAAGCTATAAAGTCATCTTTTCTATATTTGTTAAAAGCTATTTTATATAATTTTCTACCGTTTACCTTGAACTAACTCGGAATTGTCTATAAACTTCTACTATATTTCTATGTAGGGCGAAGGATTTCTTGCCCTACGCAGATTGCGCATGCGCGAGAAAATTCTAATTCCGGTCGATATTCATAGCAACGGACCGCGTCATAAAAAGGTCTATACGGACAAATATACTTTCTGCAAAAGCTACAAACTTTACTTGTACCTTTAGATTGACTATTCAATTACTACATTAAACTGATCCGTAGTTTTTTAGATTTTTTCTATATCACCTATGAATCTTTTCAGCACATATGAAGCTCGACTGGAATTTTGACCGCCAGTTCCTTTATTTTGAGCCCATTCTCAATAAATGTTTCAATAAGGGTTTGTTTGAATGTCAAGCATTGTGTGGTGGTAACTCTGCATTTGGAGTCCGTTTAGTGACATTTTCTAAATACGCATTGCAAATTTTGGGCACACCAGAACCCATGACTGAAAGAATATCTCGATGAACACTGCATAAAAAACCCAACAAAAATGTGTAAATATGGAGAAAAGCCAGGAGGGTAGAACCACATTTCTATTTTCTTAAAAAGACTTTGAATTTATGAAGCTATGAATCTTATATAAATTTTTTAAATGTTGAAAACTTGCCCTGTGATTTGCCCTATTTTCTCCATCATATATCACCTGGAGCAGCGCTAATTCACATAAGTTTTAACCGCTGCTCAATTTTGAGATCCATATGGGGTTCAACCCCCGTGTAATATTTCTTTGTGTAATGGATGTTCCAACAGAGGTAAACAACTTAGATCTAACACTAATCACGTTCTAACCTAGTTAATACCCCTCCCCCTTCCTTCCCAATCCTTTAATCATCCCAAAAATACATTAAATATAAGTAAATGTCAACATTACGTATTAAATGACAATATGAATGATATGACATTATGTAACATGTATAAAAAATAACCTACATAATATTAGTTACATCAAAGATTTATTTTGTCCATACATCTTAAAAACCATAAGACATTTAAAATATATATCGTTATGAAAACTTTATAAAGCATTAATTAATAAAGAGTAAAATGACTACGCAATGTAATCAGTTAGATTTTTTGAGCGCTTCATTTTAGTGTTTTTCACTTATGGTCGTTATTTGCAAAACATAGATATACAGAGGAAAATTGTATGAGATTTATGACATGCTTTTCCATTCAAATTGCTGCAAAGAAGCAATTTTGCAAGAATAAAAACAAAAAATAACAGCCTTTGGTTCATGCTAAACCCTTACACAATACAAACTATAAATTAAATACACATGGTGCCTTCGTTTAGGTTTAATTAATATTTTACTAAGCAACCAATTAAACACCTCCACGTGATGTTCGGCATCATTATAAAACGACTCAATTTGTTGTTTCCAGCAGCAGAGATGTATATCATAAACGAGAGCCGTTGTATCATTTTATGCGTACTTATTGCACCATGGCCACTGTATAATGCATACGATGCAACGTTGGAAGCGAGATTTTGCGGATATGAGCAAACGTGTGTAACAAACATCACCAAACATGTGCTAGAAAAAGATACTTGCTGCAGGCCATGTGAGTGTGACGAGATATGTGTAGAGAAGGGTACATGTTGCTGGGATAAAGACAGACGCTTGGATGCGGACATTGTTGTACAACAGGAATGTCTTCCTTCTGCTTTTGTACCAAATAACACCCATGTAAGTGTAAAGTTTCTTTCGTATTACACTAGAACAAAATGTCCAAAAGATTATCATGATATGACTATGAAGGCCAAATGTGAAAAAGTTAAACCTAAAACAATTATAGACATTCGTCCGGTTTCTTCTCATGACGGGGCAGTGGTTTACAAGAACAAATACTGCAGTTACTGCCACGATGAACAAAGGACTTTCGCCTGGGATATAACTGTACATATAGCTTCACCCCCAAGTTGTCGACGAGTTCTGCAGCAAGAAACCCTAGATCGTGCTACTATATCCACAAAAATACTCTCAAACTGCCTTATACAGTTCACTCCGCCGACCAACATTGACTTTTGGAAAACATTTTGTTTTGAAGATTCAACTGTTACAAAGCAGTGTAACATAACGGGTGAATGGGAAACCTTTGATAGTGAACTTAACGACCTCTGTCTCAATAAAACAGGTACAGCTATGCATATATTTTCCTATCTGGTATTGCAGTTTAATAATCTAATTAATACAAACTTTACTAACGATTACGGACTCTGCTGGTATTTTCTCAAATAATGACTGTGATAGTTTATAGAAGTTCGTTAGCCTTAAGATAAATTTTAACATGCACTAACCCATGGTGCGTATTTAGTTATAAACATAAGTTATTATTTATTCAAGGTTGAGTGCGCTATTTGAAACTTGTTGAACCAATATATGGTCGTGGCTCAGTATAGGACCTGATCGAACACACGATTCCGGGGCTAAGAGGCAGACACCTCAACCACTATAGCACAACTCCCAGAATGTATTTCGACATTTTCAAGCAATTGTTTTGTCACCTCCATTTCATATTTCTTTTACTTAATGAAACTATACAGATTTACCTCCCTTCTTTTCAGACACCGGCTACTTTATATTCAATGAATTAGGCAATGTGTATAACAATTCATATTGCTCTCTGTGCAATAGTTTCTCCTATGGTTCAGTTGGTAACTGCTTGAACATAATAGAAAGAAATCCGATCCGTCCACTATATACCCTGTTGAATATTGACAAACTATTTGATCAAGATAATGCCGAAGGAAAAGCAATGCGATGTGGGAATGGGGAGGTACTGGATACATACTTTGTAAGTGTGATTATTAACCTTTATATCAAACAACACCTTTAACCTTTTTTTGTAAAAATAGACATCACCTGCCTTGATTTAATGATTATTGTTTATTTATATGTTTGTTATTCAAGGGGGCAGGGGACATATCCGTCAAATTTCTTAATAACTCAGACATGGTGTTTTGAAGGTACTGGGTACTTTTGATATTTCTTTGTCATTGTAATTTTTTCTTGTTTGTGTGTAGGAAATGAGCAGTATTTTTGGGTTTTTACCTGAAACTAAGCATTTTGGTATTGTATGTATTTGTGACTCTCCGAAATGAGGTGAAAAAGTTAAAAATCAAGCTTTGACAGTTGGCGCCAAACAAAAAAGAAATTTTGGATAAATTTTGTGAAAAATCTTAACGTATGTCAGACACTATATTGGTCATTTTTGAAAATGCCATTGCCTGCACTGTATGATATTTTTTAAGGAATCGGGCGAATTCTGGAGTATGCTGCATCTTCACAAAGATTGACCAATTGGTATATTTAGGTGTGATTTTGGCTGGGTGGGGGTAAAAACTAATTGCTGTCAATCATTATTTTTAGGAGCAATGCATGCAAACTATTATATTCTTCAATGTATGTCATATATCCTCGAATGATGCTGTGCAACTGGTTATCTGCCTGTGATTTTATTTTTAGATATTTGGAATTGTGTTTCTGGCCACACTGAAATACAAGATTGTTCATTTTCAGGTCCCCTGCCCCCTTAAATGTTTATTGTACGCTCAGAAATTGGTCAGAAACGGTTAAACCAGGTTTACGAGGAGTGTTCAAGCATGAATGCATCCAAGCAAGTAAAACTTGATTCTTAAGAGGTTTTACTGTTTTTTTTATTCTATTCCCTTGAAGTATTCACCTCCAATAGATATACAAAGTTTCAGTCGGATGAAGAGACTTGAATATTGTAGACCTGAGCTATTTGTGCTGAACAAATATTCGACCTGAATGGTATGTGTTTTTTTTAACAATAGAAAGGAACCCGAGTTTTGCACATTATCGTCTTTATTTTGACAGTTCTTTTTATTTGCCATATATGGTCTGTCTTTTGCCACTTTGTAGCCAAAATCTTGTTTTTGTGTTTTCGTTTTGGCTCATAAAAAAATAAACCATGTTTAGTAGCCAGTGACATTTGCAAAAAGAAAACATAAATTTTAATTTGGATGCTGTTTCAGCAACATCTCAGGGAATTGTATGCGAGTTTTTTTCTGCTCATTTGTAAATGCGAAAACCATCAAGCACAAATCTGTCTGATTTTCAAATCAAAAGCTGCTCTTAATGAAATGCCAACGGTACTGGCAATTTTCCTAGTGTAACTTGCATCGGTATTAACAATTTCTTTCACTTTAGTAACCATCTTTACAGATGTTGCTATTTAAGGCCGACGGGCATGGCGTGTATCTTCTGTCGAAATTAACTTGCGTTTGAATTTATTTAACCAACTAATAACTGATGAAAAAAGACATTTCATTATGTCCATTTACAGAACAGATTTCATCAAAAATTTCTTTACACCTATGCCAAAGGATATAATATAAGACCGTATCTCAATGGCATACCAAATAGTTTTGTTTTGTTTACAGTATACAAGTAGACAATGTATAGCGAGCTACAAACACAGCTTAAGTGAACAGATTTTAATGAATGTGGTATAAATGTAATGCTAGAATGTGTATCTACCCAATTACCTAAATTTCCACATGTTTTCGCAATATTAAAGATATGTTTGTTGATTTGGTACACTTTGCGTGTTGCGTTGTCGATAGCGACAACACAACCAATATCGTTATCGCCTTTTGCGTCTTGTTGCTTACGAAACGTGCCGTCGACGCACTGTCGTCTTATTGTCCTGTCGCTAGCGAAGCACGCCAAACGGCGCGTTGTCGTGCAGCGCTTTGTCGCGATGTCGCCCTGTCGTTAAGTTTATGTATTTAAAAACGTTTGGCGTGCATCGTTATCGACAGGACGACAAAACGAAAACCCGACAACGCGCTGTTCGGCCCATTGTCTTTCTGTCGCTAGCGACAACACGACGCACAAAAGCGTTCCAAATCAGCCACCATATAAACAAGATAACGTTCTTGGTGCATTCACATTTGAACACTCGTCGTACCGCATCCGGGTATCTTTCTTTTTCGACCGTAGGATTTCTTCAATATAGAGCTTTACGGCGATTAACACATTTTTATTTTAGAGGCGACCAACGGATTTAAAAAATATATATACATTTACATCTTCGTTTTGTGCTGTTTGACATAATTTTGACCACTATTTTGCTAGTTCTACCCTAAGAAACATATCGTGAAGCAAATGCGTAATGTTTTTTTTTATCAAGTCTATGTTTAATTAGGATCTGCGCAAGGACACAAAAGCAGCGTTCGCTGTCGATTACGGACCCCATACATGTCACCAGGGTTAATTTTGAAGCACAAAGTATTGATAGTTTACCTCATTGCAATTACCCATCGACAAAGACTCAACACCGATTAAAATTTTACTAAATTTATTTTATTAAGTTTTTGGCGAAAACATTGTCATAGCTGAGTATCATATTCAAAGATGAAAATTTGAAATGCTAATTGAATATTTATTATCTTTATGTAGTATATTTTGCGTTTTCGCTCCGATTACGGCAGCAAAAATCTGGAATTCATGCTATAAAAATGCAACAAGTTACACTGATAGCAACAACTTGAAAACGCGGCAGACTTAAAAAGCTATTGCCCAGGTGACTGTAGCAAAATTAGAGTCTTTGAACACTTTTAAAGAGTTTTAAGTATCTTCTCGTAGTCCATTTGAAATATATATCATTGCACACGTGCTGGACTGGTCTCCCTATCTGCCTATATACTCGCTATGACGATCGTCTGCTAGTCTCTTCCTGAAATTATACAACAGAAACGGACAGCGAAAAAACTGAGGTGGGAGGTGGGTTAAAAGCATTTTAATTATGTAAAAAGATTTAAACTTTAAGTTTTTAAACATAGCCTCAGTACAACTACCTTCTTCGTTGGCTTCCAGATTGCAAAGAAAGAATAACGATCGGTGCTGCGCTTTTCTAAGAAAAGTAGTACTTAATGTATCCCTCCGCTTCATGTATTCCATATTTGTACATGTATCTGATCTTTGCGATGTGTAATAATGTTAATAATATAGGTTATTAACCTGAATAAATTACCCATCGACAAAGACTCAACACCGATTAAAATTTTACTAAATTTATTTTATTAAGTTTTTTGCGAAAACATTGTCATAGCTGAGTATCATATTCAAAGATGAAAATTTGAAATGCTAATTGAATATTTATTATCTTTATGTAGTATATTTTGCGTTTTCGCTCCGATTACGGCAGCAAAAATCTGGAATTCATGCTATAAAAATGCCAAAAAGGGTCTATACCGACCCTTCCGCCAAAGCGGTATAGGATGAATTTCCAGCCATGACAATGTTCGCACAAAGAAGTCGTACATATGATATAGTTTGTAAACAAAGAAAACAACATATGTGCTATGTTATGCACTTATTATGAAACAGGATATGTAGAATTTCCTAAACATTTGAATGAATATATTGCTGACCCAATTGTATTTAGCATGATGTCATAACCTAAAGAGCTAAGGTGCGTGCCGTCAGAAAAAAACCTAGGGTCTTCGGTTATGTTTGGATATTTAATGTAACCCCCACCTTTCTTAACAGTATAAGCTCCAAAAACAACTGTTCACCCTTTTTCTAATTCGATTGGCTATTTCCCGATGATTTGCATAGTAACGCCATGTTAAACGTGGTAAAATTTGTGAATATATCATTCTACAATTTGGCAACTTTTGTTGGATACTTTCAATGTCACCGTTTAGGTCGTAATCGTCATAACCGTCAAAAATACATTTTTTAAGTTTCCAACTGAGTTCTAGGCCGGGTCTATCTTGGCACCTTATGTCATTTCCCCCACAATGAATGATCAGCATATCAGGCTTCGGATTAAACTGAAGATGGTAACTTACCGTTTCCTTTAAATGGTGTACCCTCATCCCGCCCATACCTAACCACCTAACCATGTAACCTTCACCCATAAATTCTCCATCCCAATGTTTTGTCCGTCAGGGCGTTCCGAGGCCCGATTCGATGCCCCAGTGACCAGCGACGAACCACACACCCATACATGAAATATGTTGTTATATGTGTTACCTGAAATCACACCATTGTTATAGATGAATTCCCTAGGGCTGTAAAGCTGAAGGATTAATAACTAGTAAATAATTTTGTTATTTTGGGGTCTTAACTACTGTGAGAAAACGGTTGTATCCATGTTATATCAGTATTATTAAATTTGATAATAAACTCACCGACTAAAGGGTTGCTTCCAAATTGGATAACAATGAATTGGTCTAAAATCTTGCCTATACTTTAAATATCATATCGGGAACAGACAGTAAGTAATTAATAGCTAAAAGATGCAATCATATTCCATCCAGATTTTAAAAATTGCGAAATTGACTCGGTAACGAAGCCAAAACCGCTGGGCATCACTGTTATTGCAAATTAAACTTAAAACAGATCGCCGGACCATAACAAGGTCATTTGGCAGATCCTTTAGACACGAACAAATAAACGAACAAACTTGGTAAACATCATGTACCAACGTATATACACAACATAAATCTTATATCTATATTTATCATTGTTTCAGTTAATGTATATAATATATATACATATACGTTTTTGATAATTGTATTCAATTTAAACATTTTTATACATATGTGAATGCTTATAAAAAAATAAATGATATGTGCATGCAAGTGACAGAGCACGATGGAGGTACAGTTAAACCTTTTATAATAAATCAGTCAATAAGAATGGTGGGATAATTAAAAAAGAAAATTTTCAAAATAAAACCCACACTGATATAACACATCATAAATCAGAATTTACAAAGCATTCGCGACAGCATGGATTAGCGGATATATGTTTTATAAGCACCTGAACGCCATCTACCTCTTATTTTGATTTCATTGATTGAACACCCGTCTTTGAACATTTTTGAGGCCCCGCCAATCCTGAAGGAATGTGACTTGAGAGTCTTTGTACCAAGACCGATAAAACTCAAAGTCTTTCTTAATACTGCATTGAACTGAAAACTGGTTAATGGGGAACCATCAAAATGACAGAACAGTGGACACCCATAAGTTTGACGGTAATATATATATGCCCTTATATGCTTTACACGGAATCTATTCTGGGGATCTATTGGAATAGCGATAGAACAACCATTACACCTTTGATCAGTTTTTGAAGATTTTATTATCAACCGTAAACAAGTATCCGAGATTGTTACATCCTCGAACTGAAGCACCGGCTTTTTTGATCTCTTGCCTGGGAGAGTAAACTCACTTACTCTGAGCAGCGCTATAAATGCTAATGAATATGCTGCTGCAAATAATAGAGACTCAAACTTAGACCTACAAATTAATGGTAATGCTTGAATGATTTTCTCAAGGATATCGTGTGTGACTGGGTCTCTTGTATCGTTTTTTCTCTTAACTCGTCGCAAACCTTCGACCATTTTTCTTACGATAAATTGTTTTGTATTGTCAACAGAACCACTTATTTTGTTGATATAACTAATAGCCGATAAGTGGATATTCACATGTGAGAACGAAAATTGTCTTAAAGACATGAATGCTACATATTGACATATTACGTCAACGTTTGGTGGCCAAATGTGTTTTAAACCAAGATTTATGCAAAAAGCTTCAAACGCCGATACGGCTGAATGGTAAGACTTGCGAGTGCTGTCTGCCAAAGATGCATATATAAGCCTATCTACTTCACGTTCAAGCGCAATGTCTGAAGGAAAGAGTCCGGGATCAAGCATGGCGTCCTTGACGCGGAGTCCGGCAGAAGTCTGTGAAGTCTTTGCCACTGAAAACGACTAATAGAGTCACAAATTTTGTTACGTTTACCATGAATGTGCTTTGCTTTTACTTGAATATTTCTCTTGAGAGTTATCAAGACTAAAGAACGTATGAGTACCATGACATTCTTGTTCCTTGATGATTTTTTATTCAGAATATCAACAAGGGCAGCGTTATCAGTCCTTAATATTATCTTTTTCCTTTCTAGCAACCGACCCCAGATATGTAACGCTAGAAGGATTGGAATAAGTTCTAAATATGTAATGTCTTTAAATATGTTTTCCTCCCAGGTTTGGGGCCATTTAAATACAGACCATGAGCCATTGAAATAACAACCGCATCCCATATTTTTGTTTCCAGCAGCGTCCGTATATAACTCAAGAACGTCATTTTCAAACCATTCGGACTCATTAAATATTCGTGTACCGTTAAACTCTTCAAGAAATTGTAACCAAGTATAAGCGTCGTCTCTCATATCCTTAGAGACCCTAACAAAGTGAAATGATTTTTTCACTTTCGACATTCTATCATAGAACCTGCGAATAAATGCTGTCCAAGACGGTAACGCTTTAGCTAAAAAGTTTAACAAACCGGTAAGCGCTTGCAGCCGTTGCAGCGTAACCTTTTTACTTTCAATCAAAGATAATAATGCCGATTTTGCTTTATCAATTTTTTCCTGCGGTACGCGTATCATTTGTTCGCACGCGTCAATCTCCAAACCCAAATACGTAATAATTTTTACTGGACCCTCCCATTTGTCTTTGCTTAATGGAACATTAAGGCGTGCACATACTTCTAAAAAATTTAACATGAGAAACTGACAGTTATCGAACGAATTATGCATCATAATGAAATCATCTAAAAGATGATCATAATAATCAGACTTTGCTTCCTTTTTGGCCAACCACTCAATAAAAGTTGAAAATTTTTCGAAAATGAAACAGGAACAAGACGCTCCCATTGGTAATGTTTTTTGTATCCAATACCCTTCATCTGATTTAATGCCAAGCAAATCAAAATCGCCTGGCCAAATTGGGCACAAATTAAATGCTGACGAAATATCGGCTTTCGCCATAAATGCACATTTTCCAAGTTTTTGAACCATATTTACAGCATTATCAAACGAAGAATATGTCACGTGCTTATAATCTGGGTCAATGTAATCATTCACGCTGATACCAGCCGGAAATGACAAATTTGTAATCAGACGAAATCCACCGGTCCGCTTTGGGACGAGACCGACAGGATTTATCCTAAGATTAGGTAAAGGAGGTAACGTAATGGACCTGTGATTCTACCAAGTTTGCGATATTCGTGAAGTTAAAGTTTTAGCATCGTCTAAGATCATGTTTAACTGAAGTTAAGTTTGTTGAGAATATAGGAATCCTGGACCTTTATAATACCAAATTAAAACCATATTGAAAACCATTTAGAAGGAAACGAAGCATCAGACTGATTAGGATATTTTTGCAAGTTTCGTGCTTTACATTATTAACGTTGATTGGGGTTTTGCCTAGGTCCCATAAACCTTCCAGGGCCTTGGTTTCCCGGTATAATATGTTCTTGGTGATAACTGGCTCCTGAAATGAACACCAGATATGGGGGTCCTGACTGGACGATTAGGCCACCCGAAAAATTAACAGGCGTTTATGAACCTTTGCAACGGTTAAACCGCTGCCTTTGCAACGGTAAAAAACCGCTGAACTGGACGGGCACGTTATCATGGCCGCTGCATGCTTGACACCTTAAGCAGGTATGGCTGTCAATTGACATTTAGGTCTTGTGCAAGTTCCAAAATTATTGTACTGAAAACACTTTTTTGCATTTACATTATTGTCGTTACTACCCTATGTTGTAGCGGTTTCATGGATAGGAGCCAAAGCTCCGGGTCTATGGAATGCCATCCAATTACCATCATGTATAGATTTCTTTAAACGAAAATTGTCTGTCATAATTTGCCCAACCGTCGTGTCTTGTGAGGCAGCAAGCCTTATATTGGCTAAATACTGCAGAAGGTTATGTATTTCATTAGGAAATTTCTGTATGTATATGTAAATAAAAATAACAAATGCATCCGACCAAGATTTCGATCCTTTTCTAGTGTCTTATCGGAGTGTTTACTTTTCTCCGAAATGATTATTTCAGCATTGACTACATGTAATTTCTGTTCTGGTTTAATATTATTTTGCAGCAGGTCATGCAGCTCAATGAATTGATTATTCCATATTTTTCCCTTTATACTTTCTTTAACGTTAGCGGCTAACATATTAGTACCACAAGACTTGACAATGTTTGAAGGAAAAAAAACAACAGTATTACCATTATCATGCTGCTGTTGGTCTTCTAATACGGTGCCTTGACATTGTGTTTCCACCTCCGGTAGAACTGACTGTGACTTGGAAGCAGCGAACTATATCCGGTCTGCCAAGTGGTCTCTGAGTGTGTAACCGGGCACTTCTCACAGCCTTTACTTGTGCTGGCAATGAATTTGCTTTTCGTTTCGGCATTTTGACTCAGTACGAAATCTTCTTCGTTGGCTTCCAGATTGCATTTTAATTATGTAAAAAGATTTAAACTATAAGTTTTTAAACATAGCGTCAGTACAACTACCTTCTTCGTTGGGGCTTCCAGATTTTTGGCAAAGAAAGAATTAACGATGCGGGTGCTTTGGCCTTTCTAAGAAAAGTTAAGTACTTAAATGTATCCCTCCGCTTCATGTATTCCATATTTGTACATGTATCTGCTCTTTGCATATAGGTTATTAACCTGAATAAATTACCACGGATTTTAGCCAAGAGTAAGGTCATTGTACGGTGGCAAAGGGACTGCCTTTAAAACCGTCGATCTCGAGCTCTGCGCTAAGGACTCACGCACCGTAGCACAAATTCCTTGTCGTGACTGCCTACTTTTTATGGCCACTCCGCAATATACGTATACAAGTTTCGGTTATTTACGCCGTCGCAAGTCTTCCGCTTTCTCAACGATGTACACGTACTGAGGGGAAGTGAAAAGATGTGTTATGTTTGTCGACGATTTTGTTACCACGTTAGGGGACGGAGCGATTATCCGTTTGGCGTCTGTTCAAATTTTCGTCATCACTTCTGGTAAATTTAAGGGCAATGTCCACTCCATCCCAGTATTTGCCGGACTGGTACCCAGCAACGGTTTGACTCCACGGCCGATTATCTTTTGCAATTAAGAGAATTCTTGATTCTTCTTCTTGTTTCTTTTTTTTTTCAGGATAAGTGCCGGGCATTGCATTGCTTTCGGGAATTCAGCTTCCTTTTTCGAGGGAAATGGGGTACCCTTTTCTTGGTCACGATAAGGATACTTAAACTGTCATAAAAGCTGGTACCTCTGCCAAAAGGGATGATTTTTGGGCCAAACAGAATTGACAGAAGGACTTGACTTAGAACATTTTTACTGCACGGGTTTCAAACCAAAGGCTCGGTTTCAAAAACTGGGTTATGGTCAACTTTATATGTTTGTTGGGAAACAACAAAAGGGCGGCCCACTGGGGATATATTGCAATAGGAAAATTTATATAGTCATTTTGTTTCAACTCCGACATCTCAAATGCAAGATTGAAAAATTTGGGTTCAAGTTTCATTGCCCAGGAAAAAATTCCTTTGATTTTGAAATTTCCAGTCAATGATAAAAACCTGGTCAATTTTACCGGTTTTTTTGGGGGACGAGGGAAGACATTCGTCTTACCCACATGGAAGGGTGGTTTTTTAGGAAGTGGAGATAATACAAACTAATTGTGGAGCCGTTTCCCCCGCACGTGGTGAATTTGCCCTAAAGTAACAACTTTACGATACGAGGTTTGAACAAGTAAAAAAACCCCCCTTTAGAGCAGCGCACTTTATATGGACATTTGAAAGATGTTAATGGCTCGTCTTTCGTTTTGCCTGTAAAAACTACATTCTCTATGAAGGCGGTCGTTTATTTCGCTGGATTTTAAATCATGGGCTTTTCTTTAACTTTAAAAGTCTTATTTCTTTGGTCTCTGTTTAGATAAAAAGGAATGATTTGGATTCTTGAATGCAATTTTAAGACAGTTGTGTTTTACTCTCTAAATAAAGTGTAAAGTTAGAATAATAGAAACAGAGGATAATTGGAAACCTCTCAATGTATTTTGTGTCTGCCAAATTTTAATAAATAATAATTCAATTTGAAATAACCCATTGTTGGGCTAAATTTGTGTGGTAAAATATAACGACGCACCGACCTTTTCAGGACAAGATAAAAATTGTTGGTTTGATTACAAAGGGCCCACTCTGTGATGTTTTACTGTATATACTAAAAAACAGGCGAATGATTGTTATGAAGCACCCTTTTTTTATTCACCATTTTGAGGCCGCGCGTTCTGACAAAACCAACATTAAAATTGTTTTTGGCGACCCATATGGATCCAGATAAGCCTATTGCGCATCCGGCCAGTCTGATCAAAAGATCCCATGCTGTTCGCTTATCCAAAACTCATAAACAAGTTAGAAGAAATGAAGCCGAAAACATATGGAGTCCTGTCAGACTGGGGATTGCGAAGGCTGGTCTGTATCCATGCTGGTCGCAAACGCACAATGTTGGTTTTGTCATGACGCGGCTCATTTCATGCAGTCTCAAGTAAATGGACAACAGGGCTAATGAATTATTATTTTGGTATGTGTTATTTTGTTACACCTTCTGGCAAACAAGAAAGAATTTCGTTCAAAGCTCAACTTATGAATAAATGCCACCTGCTTCATAAACTTACGACAAATTGTTTTAAAGGTATAACAACGTTTTGTTGGGAGAAATGTTTTGCTTTAAATTCATTATGGCTTAGATTTTTGGAATTTATTTAAAACTGTTTAAGATTAGAAAAAACATTTTTAATTTAGCAAGAGGTTTAAAATTATTTTTATGTATTTTTTACATATATAAATACAGTAAAGAAGATAGAATTTTCCCATCCAGCATTTATATAAATCATTATTAATTTAAATGAATCATGTAATGAAGGAAGTTTTGATAAAAGTATTAAATGTATTGATAGGTTTGAACACAAAAGAACGGGATAATTTATCTTTTTCAAACTGCTTAGAAACAAGAAGGAAATAATGAAAGTATAAGAGCTTTTTTGTTGGATACCAGGTGATGGGCTCCATTAATTCTTCAGACAAATGGTTCAATTTGAATATATTAAGATATACAAATGTATTAAGTTATTTTTAGTTTTTCAATAAGTAGACTATTACCTACGCCATACGGTGTTCTGACGCTACAGTACAAAGACGAAATCGCGAAAACACGAAACGTACGCGATTACGAAAACGCGACAGTACGATAAGGAACGTGCGAGGACTCTTTTAGCGAAAACATCAAATAACAAAAATTGAAAGCGAAAATGTTTTGCATTTTTGTTCACGTACTTTCGTGAATTCATGTTTCCACGCTTTCTCTACTTATCTTCTTGGTTTTTGTTTCTGCGTGCATTTCTTGTTGTCGACATTTTTGCGCGTGCATACCGGAAGGCGAATATACGAATATACGAAAGTACGATTGCAAATATACTCAGAAATGACTAAAACATTATCGACTTTCATCATCTGATCTTTGCATCTTAGTGATCGTAGTTTCGTCAATGTTCTTCCGCGTTTTTGTCTTCATAATTTCCAGTTTTTTATCGTTTTGTACTTTGGGTTTTCTTATTCGTATTAACCGCGCTTAAGATTCGTTTATAATTTTGGATGGGGCCCCTAACGAATTTCGGGGTTTTTCCCATCTCCCTTCGCCTTCGGGGAGCGGTACAACCCTAAATCGTTGAGTTGTTGCAATACAAATGGGGAAATTGTTAATGTTCTTATCGTGGTTTATATGACTAGATGCCCATAAAATATAATATTAGTTTTGCCAAATCTTGCTAGTGTACAGGGACTGGACCATTTTTTGAAACAAACACACACACTAACGGAAAATATGACAGACAAATGTACGTGTTTTTTCACTCGTGAATAGTTAGTTCTATGGTCGAATTATTTCATTACAATAAATGAGAGCATTTGCCTCTCTCTCTCTCTCTCTCTCTCTCTCTCTCTCTCTCTCTCTCTCTCTCTCTCTCCCTCTCTCTCTCTCTCTCTCTCTCTCTCTCTCTCTCTCTCTCTCTCTCTCTCTCTCACTCTAACGACATTTTTTTTGGAGACATTAAACCTACAAAAAACATCGATAAGGTGCTCAAAGACGAGTACTTCTTTGATTATAAATCTGTATATAGATGTTTAAACACAATAGAGTAACACAATGACTTAATGTTCATGTACTATCATCAGTACAATGCTTTTTTACAAGGAAAAATGTCAATTTTAACCCTATTCCAGACTCCCGTGAAAATACGTGGATTTATTACACTTTATCAAACTTTCTAAGAAATCCCACTTTTTTTCCAAAAAAAAAGAAGTTAACTGTATTATAAATTCGTTATAAATATTCCTGACAGGTTATATGTCCGTATATAAACGGTTGTTTGTAATATAACCATCGCCTAGCGGCTCGGGTTATATTTTCAAACAGCCGTTTATATAGGGCCATATAACCTGTCAAAATCTTTATTACTAATAGTAAATGATTTCATTACAGTTTGACTGTACAGTATAACTTGATGACATAGATTAAGTGGACAATTGGATTGACGTATATTCAAAATATGTCATTGATAAGCTTATATATATTCTATTGAAAACAAAATTTGCATAATAAATTAACTCAACTCTCATCTTATATTGAAATCTCATGATGTAATTAAAGCTATCATCTAGGTTTAATTAGCGTGAATTTTGCCAGGTCCGATTCTCAAGAACTGTGGAAGCGCTGAGTGTGTTTCGTTCTATAGTAAAATCTATCAACGAAATCCAAAATATAAGTACATCTTTCTTTTTTGTAACAATACAATAATTATCAAATGGCGTTTAACGTTTTGCGTTTGGTACATATCTTGTTTTCGGACAATACTTCCAATATTAGTAACTTTTGTCTTATTATAAATTATCATAAATCTCCAATTATAACATTGTTAAAATTACTACTCCGCTGTAATAAATGTAGATACGATTCTCACTCATAATTACTATTAAAATGCCTTATATAATAAAACACACAAATAACTGTTCTCAATATTCTGACATTGTTTATTGATATGCATAGTATTTCAAAGTTTCATATCTAACATCTTTTTAAATTTACAGTGTTTCTCTTTCTCACACATGGTTTACAAGTCACTGAATAATTCTATTATTAGACCCGAAATAAAAAACATGCTAAACTCTTAGTCTCCACACTGACTCTCGAATGCCCTTAGAAAATATTGTACCAGTATTTATAAGAAATACCTTATCTCTACCATATTTGGAGGTTACCATAGTGTTAACTGATAAACATAAGCCATCTACAAAACTGATGACAAGTGTTGACCAAGTTACCATAACAGAATTAAACAGACTGATTCCTGGAATATTTATGATGGTAAACAATGATTGAATTACCCAAACACAGCGATTGCAGGCCTCTTGTCGAGAATTTATGAAGGTAACCGTGGACAGGGTTACCATACTTAAATGTCACAGACTGATACACATTCCAGTCTCAACAGATTTATAGTAATGAATAATGACAACTAATGAGGTCTTAATTCTAACACAATATTTACTTAGTCCTCTTCGTGCTGGAAGCACATAAGGCCTTTATTTAACACAATATCAATCATTCGATCAAATCATAACCATGTGCATTGCTAAAATTACAACACACTTTCACATCTTCTCCATTTTTAAAAAAAATCATTCCCAGTTTCATATATCGTTGAATCCTCACCCGATCCTGTTTTGTTAGCTGCTACTAGCACATATTTATTAGTCTTATAAGTCCGCTACTTGCACTAACAAAAAACACCTTTTCTGACTATAGTATGTTCCTCTAAGTGCTAAAGACAATATTACTTCATTCGGAACTGCCTCGTCTATCATCTATAATAATATCCATATCCAAATACTGGTGGAAAGGGCCGAGTAGGTGCGATTGAATGTTATTGCAGAAGCAAAGTTTACATGACGACTAATAAAAATAAATGCGCAACTGCGGGATCAATAATTTTGCTTTTTCATTCTTTTTCTTTTTTTTGAAATAGTTTCACCGCTCTTTATGAATGTCTTTTCAAGAAACAGCAAAGGTGTTGCGGATTGAAAAAAATAAGCGATTGTTCCTAGATATTAGCTATCATTTATAATTCTGAAAGAGGCATGTGTGCCTTTAAAAGTACGATTGATTGTTTGTTGCACTTTGAAGACATCTGTATATACATGTAGTCAGATTATTACAAGCATAAAATGAAAATGGAAACATACTCATAATATTCCAGGCTTGACTTTAATGTAACCTGTTCAACAATGGCACTTTATATATATATTCTAAATGACTAGATATGTCTTTAAAACTTAATTAAGAGTCGTTTTGATTTCTTCGACAAACTTCTACGACATTAAAATTTTAGGCTGCCAGCCAAAAAATGCTAAAAAAATCAAAAAGTTATCTCAAAGTGAGTTTTTCTCTTTATATATAATTTAAATGACTAGAAATGTCTTTAGACAAACTTCTACAACATTTTAAGGTCAGACCGCCAGGTCGTTAAACCGCCAACTTCACGCCGCTAGGCCGCCGAGTCGCCAGGCCGCCAACTTCACATATCTCATTAATATTGTACAATTTTATATTTATGTGGTAAAATTTCGCATTTTTATAGTTCTTTATTACCTTTAGAATATTTATTTTTCATTCTTAGTTACATCTTGACCTATAATGTAAGATTGGGTTTTAAAACTTTTTGACCTCACTGGAGCTCCGTTAACATGGAAAGTTGTTGATTGTATTCAAGTGTACACTAGCTTGAGATGGTAGTTTATTCAATTATTGTCTGCTAGCTTTCAGGTGTATGTTGTTTTTCCAAGCGTTTGCAGGCTTACAGATAGTCGACGGTTCTTTCCGAGCTCTGCTAGCTTATACGTATATAGCCACTGGGACCCTATCCAAAGGTCTGCTAAAGTTAGCCAATGTGTTTACTAGCATACATGTACATGTAACCTTTGGGTCTTCCAGGTCTACTGGGTTAAAGATAGACACTGGGTCTTTCTTAGTGTCTTCTAGCATAAAGTTATCTCTTTCCATGTGGCTGCTAGCTTACACAAAACCGCTCTCTATTTCCATTCTTCTAGCTTATAGATATAATAGCCGCTGGGATTCTATCCAAAGGTCTGCTAGCTTTTAAGTTAGCCGCTGGACATTTTCAATGTGTTTACTAGCTTACAAAGAACAACAAGGTATTTCCATGTGTCTTCTAGCATAAAATATCCCACTGCCTACTTTTTTTACAAATGACTGGTGTTTTTTTCTAAATGTCTGCTACCTCACAGATGATAGGTTATTCAGATGCTTGCCAGCTAAAAGATGACCATTGCTTTTTTAGCTTTGTGTCTGATAGCTTATAGAAGATCGATGGTAATGTGTACTTCTTTGCAAGTTTGTGCAAACTTGCGATTGACTGGTGGTTCTTTCAAAATGTTCGTTCGTTCGCTTATTTATTTGTTTGTATGTGACGACTGTTCAAACGTAAATATATTTTCTTATTATGATACTTCTTTCAAATATCGTTCTTTAGTACTTGAATAAGTAAAATAGCATATGCATGACTTATACTCATACTTTGATATGTATGTAAATAATAGCAACTTTAGCGACAAAGTAATTAAATAATATAGAAACAATAAAGTTTCTGATTGGTTAAATGCACCTAATAAAATCTGACAAATGTATCAAAGGTGTATCACAAACAGGAAATTTAATTTTAATATCCCCATGTCAATATAGTTAACTAGCAATCAATCACTTAGCAAAAATCGAACGTCAATGAATATTGATTTTGTAGAAGATTTTTTTTCTATTTCAATTATTTACTTTTGAATTAAGAAAAATTTTCAGTGGTATAAAGTAGTCGGAATCGTACACATTAAATAAGAATAAAATTAATGAAAATTGGAACAAAATATTTAATAATATTTGAAAAAAGGACGAAATTTATTCAAGATGTGAACTTGTTAAAACGTTATAAAAATTTTTATTGAAATAACGTCAACCCCTCGGGCACAACGTTGACGGAAGCTATGACGGGGTTGTGGTGATAACGGTGCATTTGACTGGCTGTTACTAATATCTTTATAATATTGATAAAAAGTCAGAAAATATTTTTAAAGTGAAACTTTTCGGATGTAATCTTTTTTTCGGGAAAAGGGCTGGCCTCTTTTAAACTTTTTTTATGAAGTGTAAAAAAGTATACTTAATATAATTGTGTGTGAAACAATAAAAAAATGGCGCGAAGTAGACAATCTTGGATAACAAAATGTGTAAATATTATATTTGTTGTGACTTTAATACAAATTATTCATATTTCCGGAATATATTCACAGAAGATCGATTCGCAAACTGGGCCTTTAATCCTCAACGTTAAAGAGCCGCCGGATATACTAGATAACGCTAATTTACAAAACACTATTCAAAATGTAAACAATAGAAATACGAGGCCGCAAAATGTGCCTGTAAATCAAAGACCAATGAAATTTCTGTGTAACAGACAAATTCCAGTTCTCATGGCGCGGAGAAATGTTCCGGCGCAGACGACACGCAGTCCATTTACGGTAACAGCCGTACCGGAAGTGACTGAAACTAACAAGGTTTTACATGGTTAGTCTCACAATTGTATAAGTTTGTTGTTTTGTTTTGTTTTATTTTGTTGCTTTTTTGTATTTTCTATATATTTCATCATAAGTTTGGTACTTTGGACATACAGTCAATTATGATACATTTGTTAAATATACGTCGTAAAATCGTGTTTATATTTTAGCCTTTCCGCTCTAGATAGTTTTCACTGGCCATAATTTTTTCTATGTTGAAATAAATAGTTTTCTCTATGTAACTAAGAGTTTTTATTCTTTCAAGTCACACATAACAGTTTTTATTGTAAGCGTCTTGAAAATTAGCATTAATTAAGCTTTTACAAGATCGTAAACTTTCGGCATATTCCGCCACTTTCCGTGTCTTACAAAGCTATATGAGCGCTTACATGATATGTAACAATAAGAATCTCGCAAAAGCAATAGCAATTTTTTGTTCCAACTTTTAGAAATTTGCCACTTAAAGATGGCCAGTAACATTTTAAGAAGGTTAAAATTACATTCAAGCAGCAAAAGATGAAATGAAAGAAGGATCCATTTTGTCTTTTATCGATCTATAAACTTACGTACCAACCAATCATATCATGCATATTGACATAAAAAGTAAAGTAACAGTATAAATGTGAGAGCATTTAGGTTACAAAATTACACTTTTATAATGATTCATTTTTATCAGTCATAAAACAACACTTTTTGTGTGATGGGCGATTCGTCATACCAACACTGTTTCTGTCATATCGCGAATTTCAAGCATTTCTGGTAAGCTAGCTTGATATCCTCCTTTATAGTCTCTGACGGGATTCTGACCTGCAGCGGTGAGGGGCAAATGGTTTCAAGACAACGACATTAACCACTCGACAACGGAGGCTCCAGCTAGTGCCCTGCATACATCTTTAACACAATAGAGAATTTAAGAATAATAATTTATTTTTAGCGCATCTGATAAATAAACTCATGGATCTTCATCATCAATTTTGTCATCATCATCATTATCATCATCATCATCATAACCATCATCATAATCATCAACACAATAATTTTGACCATCCTCAACATAATTCTCATAATTATCACCATAATTATCATTATTATCATCATTACCTTCACTACTATCGTCATATTGTAATGACAATAATGGGTGTCATCGACGTTTTCTATTTTAATTGCTTTTCTTTTCTCAACTGATACGAGACACGGTTCAAAAAGCCTCTGAACTATGATGAAATAAACAAACGCCCTGGTTTTCAATAAAATAGTGTCTTTGATATTAATTTATATATTACTTTTAATGTAGTTTTCAGCATTGTTATAAAAGTTGTTTTCACCTGAAACCAAAACTGCCGGTATCTTAAGTCACAGTTTTAACTCGTAGCTTACATAACTTTAAAAAATAAAATATATTCTAAGGACAAAATGAAGGACATGTTAATTTTACAGCAATTACATGTATAAATGGTCTAATTGAAGAATACCGTTAATTCAGATGATTTATTTTCTACTTCAAAACGCGGAAGTTGGGCCCGAGGCGTGTTGAACTTTTTGTAAACATCATGTTATTTCACCGAAAAGCGTAGTTATTTCGTTTTTGGTGAATTCTTTTTTTAACTAATAATTTCTATATCCTTTTTTTATTTTATATTTCATTTTAATATTATAAGTATTTTATAACTACATTGTACAAACCCTCAATGTGCCTTTTTTTTACACTTGAGTTTTTCTCTAAATCTATGGGTCTGTTAACTGTGCCATCATGCACAATCATGGGCGATTAACGAATGTATCCTGATTTACCTCCCTTACCTTTGTTTTCTATGGCATATAAAGAAAACAGCATTATAGAACTTCAAGGCATCGCTTACTCTCTTTAAACCAACCAAAGCGTAATTAAAGAGGCACTCTTCCCGTATTAAAGAACAAATGCATATATTACATGTGTAAAAATATTCGGGGTAATATTATGATGATTATTATCGGAGTAGAAGTTATAAATTATGACCAAATTTGAAATGAAAAATTATTATTTATTCATTTTTTTCGGAGGGTTTAACAAAAAAATCATTAAAATGACCATAAACAACTTATTTTACATCCTAAACATGATAAACTTTATAGATATAAACAATATTCTAGTTTGAAGAATTTATGCAATAGACTTTTGAAACAGTCTATTTTATAGCTGAAGGGATTTCAGTACAACAAAAAAACAGCTACGGACTTACAGGCTGGCCTGCTTCTATACCGGTGCCAAAGGCCAATCACTTCCGGTTCTTACAGCTTAGTGCAAGCAAGAGATACATTTTAGTGTTGTGGGCTAAATAATGTTCTTGGACACATTTCACCGTATAAGTACTTTAACTTCTTTGTAAAGAAATTCTATTTTTCTAATTGAACGACTATTCATTCAAATATACACATTTTCCTTTCACAGTTAAAGTCGAGTCACAAGATGGACAAACGTTCCGGGGGTTTATGATGCAAGTACTGTCGGCTGAACCGGGGGCAGACGACACGATACTGGGCGAGTTCATTTCTACACCAAACGTTAACTTACAAGTAAGTCATAATAATATATAAATATTAACATTCATGGTATCGATTGAAGAACCAACATTTTGTAAATTCAATTTTATCTGATGGGAAAACAACAACAAACAAAATGGTTTATTTGCACCTTGAATGATAGGATCACTAACATGCGCCGATTTCACATTGAAAGTGTTTCCTTTTGCCTTTTAAGACAGGGGTTCTTTTTAAATCATGAAACAGTTAAAAAAAGGTGTGGTCTAGATGCTAGTTTCAAATACACTTTAAGATACATTGGTGGTTTTAATAGAGGGGAATCATTGTACAGTAGTACTGGTACTTAGATATTGTAGAAAATATTTAATAATTCTTCATAAGCACTAATCCATTTTCCTTCTCATACCTGTTTATTGTAAATGTATTGTTAACATTTTGTTATTGTTGCTTGAAATAATCTATTATTCTAATCTAACTAGACTAGTTGCTGGTTAGAAATGTGTGCACTCGGTTTTTTTCACTAAAACTTTATGTGAGAACATATTTAACTTAATATAAATCACTAGCATACTAATATTACACCTCAACCCGTGATGCTTAGTACGAGTCTTACTTGGGCACGAAATGTTTTATCAGTAATGGATAACTCAGTGTTTTTTACTAAAAATTTCTATACATTGGATATATGTTTAAAGTTAATGTTAACCCTATACAAGCTTTATCTAATGACTGTTTGTTTTATAGACATGTTATTCTAACAACGACACCGCCACGTCTGCAGATGGATCAAAATTGACTTCTACTTATGTGATGTGGAAAGCCCCAAACAGCTTGAAAGATGGAAGTGTTATTGTAAGGTATGTGAAGAATTCCGGTGTGGCTTTTTAAGTACGGTTTCAATTTTCCAGATTTTTCTGGTGATGAAATTCATTTTTCCGCTTGTAAAATAAAATTTATCCTTGGTCTTATATGAATATGGAATATATCAGTATTTTATAATTGTTTATGACAATGCTTTATTCGTTTAGGCTTAACAAACATAATACATTCTTTATACATGTAACCCTCATTTGCTGTACTTATACTTACTTATACTACATATCTCTCATTTACATGTAATTTAAGTAAGTAAGTAAGTAAGTAAGTAACGAC
Organism: Ruditapes philippinarum; assembly: GCF_026571515.1. Classification (NCBI taxonomy): domain Eukaryota; kingdom Metazoa; phylum Mollusca; class Bivalvia; order Venerida; family Veneridae; genus Ruditapes; species Ruditapes philippinarum. Next base: position 180,422 of record NW_026852808.1, read on the forward strand.
TTTATTTAATGAGGCTAGCGCATTCGGTTTCCCGATCTTCCATGTGGGCCTCAGCATATACATACAATGTAACATAACAACATATAAATACAATGTGACATAAATTATATACAGTCAACATTTACAAAACATCATTCAAGAAATAAACTGTTAATTTTTTATTTTTTTTTTTCAAAATTTGTGGCATTTTCAAAAACTTCAATATTGAAAAATACAACTAATGTTAAAAAACAACACAGTTAGTCATCCTGGTATCATATTTAGAAAGCTATGTACACAATAAAAATGGAAAAATGACATATATAATTTAAATGGAAAATTGCCAATGAATATAGTTGGCTTGAAATTTTTTCAAAGTTTCAGAATTTTCTAAACATGTATTGGAATGTCATTCCATATTGTAGGCCCAGAGTAATTAAGTGTTTTCCTAAAACACTCTGTTTTTTTGGTTTAGGTACAATTAGTTTTTCATTTTGGACAGATCTCAAATTAAAGTTGTGTCTGTCATTTACTGTTTGAAATTTATTTTTTCATATACTTAGGAAAAGGATGGTTCATTTATTGACTTATACATTAGAATTGCCTTTTTGTATCTGATTCTTTGGTCAAAGGACATCCAATTTAGTTCTTTAAATAGTTCATTTGAATGGGGCATCAAAATTTTTGTCAAAAATTATTCTAGCAGCTCTTTTTTGAAATTTGATTATTTGTGAGAGTAAATCACTGCTGCAGTTTCCCCAAATAGTGCAGGCAGTAGTCCAAATGTGGCAGTATATATGCATTGAAGAAAAAGTTTTCTAGCATGAAGATCAAGATATTGTTTAATTCTAAGAAGCAAATAGAGCTGTGAATTGCATTTTTTAATAATTTTTTGAATGTGTGTTTTCCATTTTAGATTTTTGTCAACATAGACTCCTAGTACTTTTTCATTGTCTGTAAATTCTATTTCTTGATTGTGAAGGTTAAGAGAAGGTGTTGAAGAATGCTCAGATTTTGAATGCTTTATTGAGAAATTCATAGCTTTAGTTTTTTGTGCATTTAGTATTTTATTAATACTGTTAATGTATTTTAATTATTATTGTATTATTATTATTATTGTATTTTAATTTTATTTCTGTTTTTATTTCAGGGCAACACTAGTCCAGGATTACAAAACATACTGGATTGATGTAAAATCAGACACGATTTCATTTGAAGATATGAATACATCTAAAGAAAACAATACGGTAAATAATGGGAAAGACACAGATTCTATCGATCTAGACAAATCAATTGCTGAAACGTTTGAAGGATTTGATGGACCATTTGAATCGGCAGATGAAGTTCTTTTGCATCAAGGAATAAGGAAAGTGGACAAACTAGATGGAAAAAGTGGCAACGTTCCCGAGACAGATGACCAACCAGGAGTTATAATTTCACCTCCAAAGTTTGACGAGGCTCCAACCGCCCCGCTACCGCCACCTCGATATGTTTACAGAACAATGAACCAGTTTGCTCCTAATTTTGAGCCACCTACGACTTCCGAATTTGTCGGTCAACTGTTAGGTAATATGCTCACTGGTGGAAATAGACAACCAGCTGGAGGGGGTGGTGGTGGGGGTCTCGGATCCATGATGAACATGATGGGAATGGCGTCAAAAATGTTAGGTGGAGGGAACGGGGGTGGAGGAGGCGGTTTGATGAGCTCTCTAGGAACAATGAGTAAATTAAGCGGTATGTTAGGGGGCGGGTCTGGTGGAGGAGGCGGTGGTTTAGGCGGACTAGGCGCTCTTTCCTCTATGCTTGGTGGCGGAGGAGGGAGTCCTATCGGTGGGATGCTTGGTGGAGGAACACGTGGTGGTAATGCCAATGCTCCACCTCCAGTTCCACCACCTACAAATAGAGGCGGAGGTGGAATAGGAGGAAAACTTTCATCCTTGCTTGGATTTGGAAATAAAAATACTGCAAGCAACGTTGCACCTATGCCCGTAGGAGGACCTGTAAATCCTAACAGTAACAGAGAACCATCTTTAGCTGATCTTCTAGGAGTTGACCCTTCAATCGGGATGGGTAATACACCAACTGTTATCCCTGCCGAAGCAAATCCTATTGCGGGAGTTTCTGCTGCAAAAGCTGGAGGAGGAATACTGTCCAAGATTGGAGGTTTTGCGCCTGTGCTTGCTATGGCCCCGATTGCTTTTAGTATGTTTGGAAAAAAGAAGAAACCAACAACAACAAATGCCGTTTGGAGCAGGACAACCAGGGTCAGTTCGGAAGGCCTGGAGGACAATTCGGGATGCCAGGTGGCAGTCCAGGACAATTTGGAATGCCCCCAGGACAAGGAGGTCAATTCGGAATGCCACCACAAGGACAAGGAGGGCAATTTGGAATGCCACCTGGTCAACAAGGCCAATTTGGAGGTGCGCCTGGTCAGTTTGGAAGACCACCTCAAGGGCTTGGATTTGGACCAACACAACCGCCAGCCTGGCCACCAACAACCGCACCTGCAGCAAGCAATAGTAAAGACATACAGCAAATCATACAACTCTTAGAGGCACAAAGACTTCAAATTGAGGCCCTAAAGGCACAGGTAGGAGGAGCAAGCATCACTAGTCAAATGGGTGGATTTGGTAACATTCCTCTTTCATTTGGACAGAAAACGAGTGCACAGCTTCTAGGTTTATCGGGACAGAATGGTTTATCAAGTGGCCTTGGTGGGATAGGATCTACTTTATCAACATTTGAGCCAGTCGGACCTCCTAAGGTTGAACAAAAGCCCCAGTCATCCTCTAATAATGATCTATTGCTTCAACAGCTGCTGCAACAAAATCAAATGCTTATGCAACAAAATCAGCAATTCCAAACGAACATGCTCAATGCCGCACAAGGTCAGGGTCAGTTCGGAGCGACAAGTGGAAACACATTTAACAGGGTTAACAGATCTAACGGCCAAATACCAATGAATAATGGCATTAATCCAGCTGATAGGTTTGGCCAAAATGCTGGCCAGAACAATTTTCTTCAATCCCAGAATAATGGTTTACAAAACACAGGTTTAACGAATGGTTTGTTGCCTGGCAGCGCAAGTAATGGATTTTTGAATTCCGGACAGGCAGGACAAGGGAACGCTGGAATAGGTGCTGCTAATAATGCTTTTAACAGTATGCCAAATCAAGGTGCAAATTCTTTGAATTCCGGCATGGGTGGCGGTCAAGGTCCTCAAAGACCGCAAACAGGAGGGTCATCAACGTTTGGACAATTTGGAGGCTCAAATCAGGGTGCTTCGGGCGGTTCAGTTCCTGCAGGAATGTCAAATAATGCTAATGGTAACGCTATGGCTAATCCAGCTGATTCTGGCAGTGGTGGAAGTTTGACCAGTATGTTTGGAGGTGGAGGTGGGGGAGGTGGTGGAGGTTTGGGTAGTCTCATGGGTAACATGCTTGGAGGAGGTGGTGGCGGCGGAGGCGGCGGTGGTAATCCACTTGCAAGTTTGATGGGTGGAGGAGGAGGAGGAGGTGGACCCGATATTGGAAGTCTGATGGGTAGCATGTTAGGAGGTGGGAATGGCGGTGGTGGTGGCGGAATGGATATGTCTAAGTTGCTTGGAAATGTTGATATGAACGCCATGCAGGGGATGTTAAACGGTGAGCAAGGACAGGATTTAATGAAATCAGTAACGGGGATGCTTAGTGGACCTGGAGGTGGGGATCTGATGAAGGCTATGGAAGGGATGATGTCTGGCAATGGAAATCCTGCGGACATAATGGGACTGATGGGCAAAATGGATATGAATGAACTGCAAGGTATGGCAAAGCAAGCAGAGGGCTTGATGGCATCTTCAGGTATTGATCCAGCCCAGATTCTCGGCATGATGGGGTAATAGATAAAAGTCAACATTAGATGTGTTCCGTGTTTTGAAAAACCGTATTTCAAAGCATCATTCTTATAGTTTTGTATATAAAATTGTATCATATAAGACATTGTTTAGATATGTTCTTACACATAATTTTGATGATTTTCATATCGGATATTTCGATTCCAGTTTCAATTTTTTTATCACTTAAATGTTATGATAGTTAAAGTAAACCCTTGCTGAATTGTGTCGGATATGTTTGTAGATACACATATTAGTGTCAGTGTAAATTATATTACATTTTTAATTCATTGTTAACGTGTGCTGTTGAATGTGTAATTTATTTTCTTTCTTGAAAAATAAAATGAAAATCCTATATGAAATGTCTTAAGTAAAATACCTACTTAAGTCTTTGTCTTACATTATCGTCCAATGAGAAGGCGTAAATTTGATAAATCTGGCAAACAGTCTCTTACAGCGTTTATCTCTGACAATTAATCAAGACAGGATTGGAGCAGTACCTCTAGACGCTTGCAGAAATCATAAACACAAAATAGACAAATATCGTTTTTTCTTTGCCGATTCTTACATTTTTCATTCATTTTCTTATATAAATGGATGTGTAGAGATGAATAAGACGTTTTAAAGTTCATTCCATCGAGTGAAAATGCGTGATTTTAGCACGCATTGTCCGGTATATACCGGAATACGGTATTTAGTGCGGTGCTCATATTCTACCGTGCCGTATGATCATGGCCTGCACTGTTCGCTATTAAGGCAATACTTATTATGGAAATCCCCATTAAAATGAGATATGGTTTTGTTCAGATAGAAAACAATGTTAGAGGGTCTGTTTTGTATGGGTTTTTTTTACCCCGATTTCAACATATTTTTGGTCATATCTCGGCTTTCAATCCACCTACCTGACTTTCCTGGATAACTTACCAGTTATCACCGGTTTCTCCGCAAGTGACTGCATGATTTAAGTTGATTTTAAGTATTCAAAATTAAACGCCTTTAAAATACATTGTATCAGCAAATGAGGTTGACGGAATATGCCGAATTTAAACGATGTGAAAAATACCTAAAGGTGAAGTATAATTTGAAGTGTACATGTACCAGTATCCATTAAAATTGGCTAGGTTTATTGTAGGCATCGCCAAGACAATTTATTTAACTGTCGAGACACTGTCATTATTGTTAAGTGAAAGTATGATTATAACAAGGCCGGTCATCGGGTTACATAGCTGTACAAAATGTACAAGTGAGGTCCTGATAATGTTTACGTTTTGATAGGGTCGTTTTTTTGTCGTGTTTTTTTTTTTTTTTTTGGCGGGGGGGGGGTTGTTGTTGTTGTTTTAATCTTTTTTGTTAATGTAAAAAAAATTGAGCACCAGGCAACTAGTTCACAGGTCAAGGTCACAGTAAAAGGGTGACCTTAATGTACTTGTCATATAGTCCTAATTACAGCTGGAATTTCGTGTCCAGTCCATCACTTTTGCATGCATGATCGCAATAAGAAGACGATTTGTCTTGCGCAAGATCAAATTATTATACAATGTATTTCAGTATCTTCCGGTTTTCGGTAACTTTCAACTTTTCTGTGCACTACGGTCTTTTTAAACAGAATTTTGAAAGACCCAGTAATGCACCGATGATAAATTATTTGTCATTACTTTATAATTATAGTGGCGTTACAGATACAAAAAAATCTGAGTGTATGTCACAAGTCATAGCAAGGGCATCGACGCCATACGTAAACATTTCAAGTTTATTATATTACATCCGTGTTACTATAACAATCATTATTTATGGGACAGAATAGAACCTGAAGAAATAGCCCAAAATTTACAAGGGCATTTTTGGTACGTTGTACTTGTACAATACTTGAATTATAGTCATCTGACGAACAAAAAATCAAAGAAAACACATACACAAACACTACTCCTTTAATTAAGATATGGTATTCTAGATATCAAAATAAAAAAATGAAATAATTTAAGCATTGATTTTAAACAGTACATGTATTTAAGAAATGCATTGTATTTACATTGTATATTTAATTATTAACATATTTTGGTTATAATATTATTTTTAACTTAAAGCAGCCCTTAGTTTTTCTCACGACTAAATATATTATATTAGTTTCTTTCATAGAATTAAGATGGAAAATAAAATATGCCGACGATAGAATACATAAACAATAAGAAACAATAAGAAAACCCAACTACGGGTAAAGCGGACGATTCGTGTTCGGTTTTCTATTTTTAGGCGCGAACGTCAGTGACGCGTTATAAATAGCTTTTAAAAGTGATAAGATGCACTTTTCCGAGATAAAATTACTGAAATACTAGGTTTAAAACAACACAAACTTGTTTTCCCAACAAAAAATGAAGCGACAATAACAGATTTGTTTCTTTATTTTAATGAAAATTCATTTCCATAAACTTAATTCAGGAAAAAGACTAAAGGTAGTCAGTCCAATTATTTCTTGTTTTAAATATGTTAGAAACAAAAAACTTTATCATAATATAAGCCCGTCCATTATAACTGTACAATCAGATATATATAGTAATAGTTCAGCTTTACCCAAATATATAAAGTAACAGTTTAGCCTTACCCAGATATAAAAGATATTGAGTGACTGTAGGTTCAATACTGAATTTAATGAACGAGTTGAATATAATATATTATGCGAGCCTCTGGCTTTATTCATCGAGTTCAACAAATTCACTCATGAACCTACACGAATATATTCTACGTATCACATACCCAAATCCAAGACTGTTTAAAGTGCAAAAGAATCATTATTCACGCGCCTGTAGTGAAACGCTTACATTTAACACGTTTTTACACATGACGTCACGTTTAAATATATGCACGGCCGTGCAATACCATTTTTACAGAGTCGCAAAATCGGCAAGGCTATGCGATCGATATATAGGAACAGTTAAGCTTTACCCATGTATATCAACGAATTTTGACAAGGAAATATTCAACAGGATAAAATTAAAACGTACAATATTATAAAATTTTCCATGTTAAAGGGATTTTGCTAAATTTTTCGTATAAACTTCGTCATTTACGAGAATTGCAAAAAAAAGTATTTGGAGTACTTATTTTTAAAATATGTACCTCAGATGTATGTCTTCTCATTAATCATTAACTAGTCACTTGATGATATTAGCTAATCGATCTACATGTATAGTAATATCTTTTGTTTAGTCAATTAACCCCACGCACGTCATCCTATAATTAAATGATATATAAAGATCTTACTATATTTTGGTTCATAATACGTAACTGAAAAGAATATTAAGGCACCATGATTTCACTGGTCCTGTTTGCCAAAGGAATAGTAGAAACAGAAAGGATCCGGACATTTGACATCTCAAATAAAAAAAAAAATATATCTGAGTATTATGGTGGTCAGGTGCACACACACTTGGGGTGTGGAGCTCAAAACGCCTTAAAAATCAAAAATAGAATGCATATTTGTCAATCCCAGCACATGTACTGATCATATATATCATAAGCCGTTTTGAAAAAAAAAATGTATTTCAACGTCTATAATAATACACTTATAGACGTTGAAATATGATTATTTATTCAAAACGGCTTATATTAAGTTTTTTTGATATATGTGATCAGTACATGTGCTGGGATTGACAAATATGCATTTTATTTGGATTTATAAGGCGTTTTTGAGCTCCACACCCAAAGTGTCTGTGGTCAGGTGTCCAGTATGCTGATCAAATGCAACCTTATCTAATCTTGTCGCGTACTTAAAACCTTACGTTACACTGTTGATTTAAACACTAGAAACTGTACAGTTCTTTTGCCTAACAAACTATATTTTGTCGTATGTATTACTTATATATGATCATATTTAATTCAAGATATATTCCTAGCGTATTGATATATTTGGGGGAAAAAGACATTAAATATTGATTGCTCACCTTTAAGGACAGTAATTCTATGTATGTGCAGTTGCGGATTTATGCAAGATTTATGCAAGATTTATGCATGCTACATTAGCCAGTGATAAATATGTTGTTATATTCTATGGCACGTACCTGACGTTTTTGATGAATGGAAAATATGCACCGAAAATGATAATAATTATCCTATATGACAAAAGGACAACTTAAAGACAGTAAAGTATTTATGTGTATGGATATAGAGAAGTGAGTTTATAACAATGAAGGTTTAGAAATGGATACATAATTATATGTGCCCATCAAAGCCAGGCAGCATGAAAAATATGAATTGAAAAATTATAAAGTTTTGAAAATTTTTGCTATTTTCGATGTGTTGTAATCAGAGTTTTAAAGTGCAAATTATAAGTGGAGAAGAGCCTCAAAGCTGGACTGTGACTGTGTTTAACTACTACCGAACAATGCGGTTATTTCGGAAGGAAACTGGACTTTGTTTTATTCTATGCTTAATGTAAATGGACTGTTTTAACAAAACAAGTAAGTTTTTTTTATCAAATAAAATTTGCTTTCTTTCAGATAATTCATTTTTTTATTTTTTTTTATTTATTTATTTATTTTGGTAAATATCAATGATTTCAATGATCTACGCCTACTTACCTATTTACATGTGAGCTTACATGGAATCATCTTAACCTGTCGAAAATTTTGTTAAAAAACATGTGCATTATTTTTTTCAAAGACTTAATCATCATTCTCCGTGTAATAATGATAATAATTTAACAGTTGTGGTCGATCGGGGGTTATGGGGGTCGGGCTCCATTACCGAGTGCTTCAGATCACTGGCCTTGAATTGCGCGCCCCTCACCATTGTAAACTCTAACCTGTCAAAGGTTTAGATTCCTACAGGAGGTGTTTGGTTTTATCAGGTGCCCGCTTGTGCCCGGAATAGTGCTCCAAAGAGTATGTCAAAATACACACTTTTTCAACCGAATACTTCAGTTCTGGTATAAAAAAAACAGTACTCGCTGTTTTTATTCACAAATTAAGTCAGGCTAACTGAATTTCATGATTTGTTTTAAATCCTTAAAAAATACATTTTAATTGATAACTCCGCGGTATCTTTTCAACATACTTCTAGTAGATGTCTGAATCAGTCCTGAGTGTTTTAAATCGTTTATATACAATTTATCATATCAAATATTAATAAATTTAAATCTAATTGGGGCAGTATCACATGTGATGACCAGTGATCGCCCCTGGATAAACTTCAGTCGAAATTCCAAGAAAAAGAGACACGTCAAAGGTTGTTTCCATATATTGTGACGATAATTAGATAAAGAAGTTATTAATGTTGACACACATTTCGTTAGGTTATACAGAGTTTACGGATACATTAGAGGTAGCCCAATGACCGAAAAAAGATTACATAAAAATATCACTATCGGGTTGCTGGGTAAGTAATAGAAAGAGCACCGAAACACGAGGTTATCTGATTTGTACGAGGGGGCGTAGCCCCCGAGTATGAATCAGATTACCGAGAGTTTTGGTGTTCTTTCTCTTTTGTATCATAGTCAAACATAAAAACACGTTCCCTGTTGTAACAATATGAAACCCCGGCAAAAATGAACCAATGAACGAACTTCTGAATATGATATTTCTGTCGCTTTCCCTTTCTCTGCCGTCACAATATGTAAACCCCAGCAAAAATGAGCCAATCAATGGGCATGATCTGGAGTGCGGGTAACTAATACCCGCACTCCAGTTAACGCACTGTGCATGTATATGTATACGATTTAGCCCTGACACATTTTCAACAGAAAGGTCTCTAAACTATGATACAAGAAATATTTGTATCATAGTTTGGGGACCTTTCTGTTGAAAATGTGTCAGAGTTAAATCGTATACATATACATGCACAGTGCGGTAACTGGAGTGCAGGTATCAGTTACCCGCACTCCAGATCATGCCCATTGATTGGTTCATTTTTGCTGGGGTTTACATATTGTGACGGCAGAGAAAGGGAAAGCGACAGACATGTCATATTCAGATGTTCGTTCACTGGTTCATTTTTGCCGGGGTTTTATATTGTGACAACAGGGAACGTGTTTTTATGTTTGACTATGATACAAAAGAGAAAGAACACCAAAACACTCGGCAATCTGATTAATACTCGGGGGCTACGCCCCCTCGTACAAATCAGATAGCCTCGTGTTTCGGTGCTCTTTCTATTACTTAGTAAGGTTCTCTGTCATTTTAACTTATTTATGTTACTATTACTAATGCACTTTGGACACCCGCGGGTGTATCATAATATTTACTCATACCCCCCCCCCCCCCCCATTACCTGCCTACAACAGTTTCTCATACGGGACCTTTGATTTCTTGAAAGGTTGAATAGTGAATACTGCTTAAGTCGACGTCTTTTTTTATAAATCAAAAGAAAGTAGATAGTAGATCTATATAAATAACACATGGGTTTGTGGGTACCAGTAAAATTATCATCCCGAGAAAAATACTGTTACCGAGGCGTAGCCGAGGGTAACGGTATTTTTACGAGGGATGATATTTTTACTGTTACTCACAAACCCATGTGTTATTTATTTTATTACCCCGAACAAAAATACTGTGATGATCTGAAATTGTCAACTAAATCTAACTGTAACAAAAGTTAACCAAGAGTAACAATAACTAAACTGTCCTTACCTTTAAAGTTTTAAGTGTACTTTAGGCCTACTTGAGAAGTTATCTTTTTCTATATTCTTTAAGCAAGTGATGATATCTACAAATCATTAACATACAATAAGCTAGGTTTTATTTAGAAAACAAAACACTAACCCATTTACACGGTTATGATCTGTGAAATCTGATCCTTCTGTTTCCAGAATATTCTTAGCATGGTTTTTGACAAAATAACGATGATATCCTAAATAATCCTTTGTTGCATGCTTAAATCGTCTGCATGTTCCAGTTTGACACATAATTATTTACATTGCAATTACTTCCGTTGAAAACGGATGCTCACTTTTTGACTATTCAACAAAAAGATATTTTATACGCGAAAAGCACACCAGGTTGCAAACAACTAAATTTTATGAGTGTCATAGTTACTCCAGACAAGAAATTTGAAAGATCCTGATATATAGGTTACAGGTGACTCGCACATGAGCAAGACACTTCAGAAAACAGAAACGGTGCGTAATGGTCTGACGGTTAAAATGGCCTATCTTTTTTTCTTTTTTCTTTTTTTTAAAGTGTCTTATTTTGCTGATCTAAGACTGATTTAAAGATGATGTATTATGTTCATCTTTTGGAAAAAATACAACATGTATTATTGCAGATATTTATTGAAATCTAGGCTAGAAAATTATTACTATTTATAATTTAAATAAGAGAATGTTCAACTTTATCTTGGAAGCTGCATACCCTATTATTGGTCAAGTTGATTTGGTCCTTTCTTTAAAAATAACTGCCAGTTTTTTATGACACTTTGTAGTCTTTATGTGTTTACCTATATTGAGTAGAGTTTAAAACATAAAATATATTAAATTTTAAAAGAGACACTAAATAGATATCAAGCAATTATCAGCATTTTCAGATATCAAATTTGAGAATAATATAGCTAAGTTTATTAATAAGTGTTGAGGGTTCAAAATATATACATATATTGAATATCTTAAATGGAATCTTGCTTGTATGTTATAGTAAAAAATATGTGATTATTTATTCTTTCATTAGATATACAAGCAGATTTTTCAAGTTTTTCTTATTTCTACCATTCGTCAAATAATGACCAGTCGGCGCGCGCATATTTTTTTCCAATAGATTCTCTACCCCTGAACTTATTAATTACTTCGACATCAGTTCGACTCTGACTCGTTAGAAAATATGTTCCAATAATTTTTCGGAAAATATTTTCCTTAGTTATCTCCTGTTAGACGTTCTTTACTTTATTCTTAATGAAATAAAAAGGATTTATCTTGGCAATAAAATACACTGAAAACTTTAGTTAATTATGCAAGCTATAAGAGGCCACGTGATTAACACCGCCGCCACAAGTAAGTAAATTATTATCAGTTCGAAAATGAGTAATGCTCATTTTTGACGTCCCCCTGGCGGGATTTGAGCACACGTCATGTTGAACTAAATGATTCCGAGTCAGCCTGCTACCCTATAGCCACTTTGCCTTTGATGTTCCATGCAATATGGTCTTTATTACCGTACAGTTGATTAAACATTTTTCTATATTCTAGTAGTCATTACATTTATTGAAATCTTTAAATTCGAATAATCTGTAAAATAATGTCTTAATTGTCAGAATCATGTTTAAAACTCAATGTTTATTTTGTTTTCTTAATAATGTGACAATCTTAAATCTTCGCTGATCGTTGTGAAAAACTGATGGCGCTATCAGTATTCCGTAGACTTGTGATCCTGTCCAACCAGAGAAATTAACTCTAAATAAAATTATACATTTGTAAAGCTGGCTGAAGTTTTTTTCCTGTACAAGAAATAAAAAAAAACTTATCTAAAGAGGAGGTGCTTCTTTATTTTTGTGTTGTTGGAAATGAAATATAAGGGATATAGTAACATTACTCTACATCTTGTACCAACAGAAGTACATCAACATAATGTCCCATAAAGTATATAAATGATATTAATTTTTTTCCTGCCTGTTTTATTATTAATAATACATGTTGGTTTTTGTTGTTGGTGTTGTTTTTTGTTCTGTTGTTGTTGTTGTTTTTTGTTGTTTTTTTTTTTTTTTTTTTTTTTTTTTTTTTTTTGGGGGGGGGGGGGGGGTTGTGTTGCCTTTAGCTATTTGTTTGTTGGGCCTGTTGTTGTTGTTTTTGACTACTACAGTGCTATTACGCACACATTACGTGTGATTAAAACCACAATTAGTTGGCATGTATTAATTTAACAAAAACAATGTATTCAAGAATCTTACATTACCTTGTTTAAAAAAATATAACACATTCGTTATAAAATCTCGTTGTAAACACGAGAACACTCTATCTCTCAATATCGCATCCTCGTCGTATTTAGCTGCTTAATCGGTTAATGTTATTTTAAGTACAAGCTGTTATATTTTACTCCAAACGTTAAACATTGAATTTCATAAAACGTTTTTTGATACACTAGTTAACAATACTCGACATGTTTACATGTACAAAAATGTATAAGAATAAATATTATTTTATTACCAGTACCTTTACCCTCGAGTCTTTTATACATTATTGTGTATCTTTCCTCTCAAAACGACATTTATTTTTTTTTTTTCGGAAATTTAAAACACTTTTCGCTTGTTAGAGTTTTGGTTAAATTATTTAGAGTGTTAGCATAAAAAGACTTTTTAGTATAAAAAAGTACATCAAATTATTAAATAAAATATGCAAACTACAAGAAACCACGTGATTAACACCGCCGTCACACGTAAGTGAATTATATTCAATTCATATTTTGACGTTGATTTGTCAAGTAATCCTTTGCTTTCGAGTTGTCGCTTCCATTATTTTCGAGTAGTTATTTTCGATGTTTTCGAGTAGTCATTTTTATTGCACTTCCATTATTTTTGGAGTAGTTACTTTCATTGCTTTTCAAGTGATTTCGAGAACTCACTTTCAGTGCTTTCTAGTAGTCACTTTCTTCACAAATTGAATTAATAATTGGTGACTATGAAATAATTCTTACCGCTTAAAAATAAGAAAGAATTGCCTTAGAATTCTTTATTATATCAAATTTATAAATTCTGTGTAATAATTATCTTGATTTTTTTGTGTGTAAATTTCAATGATTAATGTTAACTGTCTCTGCGTCTACTTACTATGGTGGCTGATTTGGAACAATTTGTGCGTCGTGTTGTCGCTACCGACAGCACGACAAAGCGCCAAACGGCGCGTTGTCGCACTGTCGTCTTGTCGCCATGTCGCTAACAATGCACGCCAAATGAAGCTGGATTTCCTATAATTGGTCAAGTTGATGGAGTCCTTTTTTTCTTTTAAAGCCAGTTTTTTAATAATACTTTGTAATTTTACTATGTTTTCCTATAATATGTAGAATTAAAAATGCAACATATCTTCTCCGTGTGTACTCAAAAACTCAAAGTATGTATAAATTTACACCTGTGTTGGACCGTATTTGGTACAAAAACGAATATGGTACAAATGTACCATATTCGGTCGAATATGGTACAAATGTACCATATTCGGACCGAATATGGTACAATTTTCGACCGAATATGGTACAAACATTGTACCATATTCGGTTGGAATAAGTTTTTCTATGCTCGCCAAAACGTATTTGGTACATACCAACAAAACTCATAAAATGAAAATGGCCTACGTATATGGTACATAAATTATGTATTTCTTAGTAAATGAAATAGTCTGTCGATGTGTAAACTTTTTTTCAAACTCAAATACATTGTATTAACCTAATATTGGAAGTGACAAAAGTATCATCATCATCATCATCATCATCATCATCATCATCGTCGTCGTCGTCGTCGTCGTCGTCGTCGTCGTCGTCGTCGTAACTAGCAGTAACAGAAACAGCTAACCTAACCACACTTTACATGGATTTTGCTGGTTGTGTAACTGTTTCGCCGGCTAGCTCAGTCGGTTGCGCGTCAGATTGGCACGCAGGCGGCCTGGGTTCGATTCCCGGGCGGGCCAGATACTTTCGTGGAGATTGGAAAATGATTGAAAATGATGGAAATGATTTCTACGGCCATTCTTCCCCTACCGCTGTTTCAAGTAGGGCAGTTGTCAATTACTGGCGAATGTATCTGCTTAGTACTGGTTACTAAGTACTAGTACTCTAAGACTAGAGACGTGCTTGCTCCAGGTAACTCTGTAAAAGTTTGAGGATTATCGCATTTTGGTTATGTTCATAGAGTGTGAACTTGTAAGGGTAAAGGTAGGCGAGCAAATCCATGAAGCGCGCCAGCGCTTCTTGGAAAATTTGATCGTTTAATACCCCTCGGTATTAATGCTTATATTTTAATACATTTTAATAATAATTGGTAGGTTTTGTCCAGATATGATTGCTTTAAGCAAACGTCGTTGCAGGAATGTCGACGTCGCATTCGATTGGTCGAATGACGTCGCGTCAGCCATATTAATGATTTCGTGCATTGTTTGGGTCAATCTAAAACTTCTGACAAGAAGATATTGCATGAGAAAATCCGAAAAATAAACAAGAAATTGGGCCGAAAAAATAACTAACGAAATTCATATTTCATGCATTTGCAGTTGTTTTACGATAGAATTTCTTCGATATAATTCAATATCCTTTGGTCAGTAGTTTTAGATTGACCCAAACAATTCACAAGATCATTAATAGCAATTTTCAAATTTTTAAAACTTTTTTTTTCGAAAGTGTATTTTCACCAAAATCCGATTTAAGAGATTTTCATGATGGTATTGATGACGTTGATGCAAATTGTAGTTATGATGATGATGATGATGATGATGATGGTGATGATGATGGTGATGATGATGATGATAATGATAATGATGATGATGGTGATGATGATTAGATAAAGATGATGATGATGATGATGATGACGATGATGAGTGTGTACCATATTCGGAACGAATGTGGTACATTTTTAATCCGAATATGGTACAAGTTTGTACCATATTTGGTCAGGCATTTTACCCAAAATTGCAGATACGTATATGGTACAATTAGACAGTTGTACCATATTCGGCCGAATATGGTACAAATTTGTACCATATTCGTTTTTGTACCAAATACGGTCCGACACACCTGAAAGGCACGTTATACCTCAGAAACGAATATTTTTGTTCTTATTTAGAAAGGTCAAACATGAGTTTTAAAATCTTTAAATAATGTTTTTAGAGCATGTTAGATGCTTATTACATAAGGAATGTATTGCTGAATTTAAAAAATAGTCATCATAAAAGTAAAAGAATGTAAACAAAGTAGTTTTTTCACTTCTATGCAAAATACTAAATCACTATAAATGAACTTATTCCCGGAAAGCAATAGACTCAAAGAATGATTCAGGTGATTGGGCAATGAGTAACCTTTTGAAAAGTATAACAGGATACCAAAAACAAAAAGTTTTTCAAGAATAAAAATAAAGCCATTTCCGGGACAAAATGGGTCTTTAAAGAGACTGTGCAGCGATTATCAGCATTTCCAAATATCATATTTGAGAACACATAATATCTTTCACTTTTGCAAAGTTTATAAATAAGTATCGAGGGTTATATACATATCTTGAATATCTAAAAAAGA